>NW_028172772.1:279825-337325 GCF_963971535.1 Notolepis coatsorum
ACCCACTCTACCCACTTTAGAACACCTAAACACACTTTATATTTATTGGTAAAGAACTTGCACTACAACCTACCTCATTACACCTTACTGTAAATTGTACCTAAATTGTACCTCATCCCATTTCTGCATTGTACTGTATAGTATATAGTATATTGTATTGTAACTCAGTTACTTTTCTACTCTGCATTGTACATTGTATATATGTATATATTGAACACTTTTTGTCTACGTAATTGACTTCTATTTTATACTTACTATACTTTTTATACTTATCTATTTTTATCTAGCACAATCTCTGGAGCAAAACAGAAAGAAGCATTTTGTATAAAAGTATTCTGTACTTCTGTATGACAACTAATAAAGAAACTTAGATACATTAGATACATTTTTTTAATCGCCTGACAGCACTAATATATAAATATACTCTATATATATATATAAATACAGTATGTGTGTGTGTGTGTGTGTGTGTGTGTATTGATGACAGCGAACAGAGGAAAACCAGAATGTGCGGCCTGTACTGGGACAGCATGCCTGGGAGAAGAGAAGGAGGTAGAGAGGAGGAGGAGGAGAGAGGGGCGGTGCAGGGGAAGACAGGAGGAGGAGGAGGAGGAGGAGAGAGGGGTGGAGCAGGGGAAGGCAGGAGGAGGAGGAGGAGGAGAGAGGGGTGGAGCAGGGGAAGACAGGAGGAGGAGGAGGAGAGAGGGGTGGAGCAGGGGAAGACAGGAGGAGGAGGAGAGAGGGGTGGAGCAGGGGAAGGAGGAGGGGGAGGAGGAGGAGAGAGGGGCGGAGCAGGGGAAGGAGGAGGAGGAGGAGGAGGAGAGAGGGGCGGTGCCAAGTGCCTTCTTGAACCAACGCTGACCTAATGATAACCCTGCCAACCCCTCTCTGACCCCCCCGGCCCCTCCGCGGCCCCTGGAGGAAGAGAGGCGGCTCACAGAGTGGATGAGGGGACTCAAGAAAAGAAAAGGAGGATGACGAGAGAGAGAAAGAAAGAGAGAGAGAGAGAGAGAAGCCCCCGCCTTCCTTAACATCTGGTGCTAAGTCGACGCTTTTCATGCAGGGCTCAGGATAAACACTAACTCGGGGGGCCTTCTCTCTGAGTGCTACCAGGGAAATTAGGCCGGGGTTCAAAAGGTTCCCGGCGGCCCATCCATTTAAAGGGATGATTTATTGTCTGACCGCTCTCCTTACAGGGGACCGGGAGGGAATGGAGTCCGGTAAACATTGACATAAATCTCCCGGGAACCCCCAAATCCCCACCCCTATCGCAAATTATACAGCTCTCTCTCTCGTTCCATCTCTCTCGGTCTCTCGGTCTCTCGATCCCTTCGAGAAGCAACACAAACGGACTTGTAAACAAAGACACATGTCAAACAAACAAGACAAACTCTCTCTCTCTCTCCCCCTCTCCCCCCTGTCTCTCTCTCTCTCTCTCTCTCTCTCTCTCTCTCTCTCTCTCTCTCTCTCTCTCTCTCTCTCTCCCCCTCTCTCTCTGTCTCTCTCACTCTCACTCTCTCTCTCTCTCTCTCTCTCTCTCTCATTCTCTCTCTCTCTCTCCTCTCCCCCTCTCTCTCTCTGTCTCTCTCACTCTCTCTCTCTATCTCTCTCTCTCCCCCTCTCTCTCTGTCTCTGTCTCTCTCTCTCTCTCCCCCTCTCTCTCTGTCTCTGTGGGAAAAACATCCTCCACCACCTCCTCTGATCTTTCAACCCTGTTGTTGTTGTTGTTGTTGTCCTCTTCTGTTTAGTTTGTCTTTTTGTCTCTGTGTCTGTTGACTGGGCCGTGTTCTGTGGCCTCTGATTTATGGGTTTGGCGCCGGCCGAGGTGGGGGATGAGAGAGAGGGAGAGAAACAGACTGGAGAGATGAGTAGGCCAGGATGACTTGTCTCCCAGCCCGCCTGCCAGTTTGCCTGGATTGTGGATCTGTGGTGTGTCGCCCTCCTGTAATTACACTTTACGACCTGCTCCACAGTAAATGCAACATAAATCTTGCGACGCCCCGGTCCCGACTACACCCCCCCCCCTCCTCCTCCCCCTTATCATGCAAACATCGTAATCCTGGGCCGCAATTTCCTCTCTTTACTGGCAGTCACTTCTGATTTAATGGCCCTTTGATGATTGCACAGTAAAATGCTACATGGGGCGAGATCGCTCTGGATTGCTGGGTGGAAGAGCGTGTGTGTGTGTGTGTGTGTGTGTGTGTGTGTGTGTGTGTGTGTGTGTGTGTGTGTGTGTGTGTGTGTGTGTGTGTGTGTGTGTGTGTGTGTGTGTGTGTGTGTGTGTGTGTGTGTGTGTGTGTGTATGTGTGTGTGCGTGCGTGCGTGTGCGTGCGTGCGTGCGTGCGTGTGTGTGTGTGTGTGTGTGTGTGTGTTGTGAGCATGTGTGTTTGTATGAGTAGGCATGTGTATGTGTGTGTGTGTGTGTGTGTGTGTGTGTGTGTGTGCATGTGTGTGCGTGTTTGTAAGTGTGTGCATGTATGTGTGTGCGTGCGCATACACGTGTGAATGTGTGCACATGTATGCGTGTGTGTGTGTGTGTGTGTGTGTGTGTGTGTGTGTGTGTGTGTGTGTGTGTGTGTGTGTGTGTGTGTGTGTGTGTGTGTGTGTGTGTGTTGGTGTGTGAGTGTATTTGCATGTGACAGCTTCCAATGTCAGCGTGTTTACTGACAGAACCCAGGCGAGCTCCGGGTTGGTTGGTATCCATCAATGCAGCCCTATGTGGCCAATTCTGTATCGCAGGGCTGTTTTTCTGTTTTAAAACACTGTAAACACCAGGCCTCTGTTGCTCCACTGTTGCTATGCTGTGGCACCAAAACAACATAAAGAAACACTGATCCAATGACAGACACGTCCGTAGCCAATCACTCGCTCCTTTTCTTTGACTCCGCCCCTCATTTGATTGAATGTAGATCGTATAAACTGGGGTTTCCTAAGGTGAGGGCTGGTTACAGGTGTGTGATGTGTAGCCCTTTTCACACAGAAACCCTGTAATAATCCCGCAATGGAGAACCTCCAGCTTTGGGTTGTTCACACTGAACCAAGCAAAGATGGCACAATGTCACCATTGTGGGTGCGTTCAGACAGAAGGCTGTGTTCCCGAGTCGTAGGTGGATAGGTGCGCCTCAGGTTGTAGTTCTAAATAGGTCTCCAAAGGCACATGAAGATAGTTTGTATAAATTTCACATGCGTAACTCGTTTCACCTCTTAAGCTCTTAAGCATCGGACGGCCCGACGGCGGGCCGTCACGCACTCGCGCGCACATCGCGGCACTTTGCACTCGTCTACCGGCTCCGGGTTTCATTTTTCGCCGATCAACCTTGTTACATTGTTAGAAAGTTGAATTTGCCACCTTTCGATCGTCACCTCACTCAACCTATTGCGTGATTCGGGTCTCAAATTACAAGACGAAATATCCGATCATTTGACAAGCCGCTCTGACGAGTGACCACGTCCGGTTGTGAACGGTCCTGAACTGACCAGTCACCGCTGATGGCGAAAATGACCACCGTTGTAGCCAAGGAGCGTCTTCTCCCAGATGGGCGCTCAGAGTGGGGGAAGGTGACACAAGAAGGTGAAGAAGTCCTTTGTTTTGACCTGAGAGGCGAAATTAATGCAAGTGGACGGCCATTTTGGATAGTCATGCTGAATTTTTACCGGAAGACACTACACAAAAACCTTTGTGAAGCACTCATTTTCTGTGGGATTTCTATAAACTTTGGACCTGTACTACATCAGACTTCAGGCTATGGCACCTTTATGTTTTCCAGCTCCTACCTCTCAGCTGGAACTTAAAAAACGGCAGACAAGGGCAAAGTGCCGCAACATGTGCGCGTCCTGCATCAATCATCTGACTTCCAGCATGAAGCTTTTTTTTATTTTGGGATCATATCTCACGGGTCGAACAAACCTGAACGTTATTGCCATAAAATAGAACGTAGTTTAGTTTCTTTACCTTTCTGTGAACGTCTAGTAAAAAAAGTTCGCAATCTGATGAAAAATGGCGGAGATATTATAAAAAAGTAACTGTACTTACAGTAGATTTCATTCACGGTTTTTGCTGCCCTGTCAGGGGCACCTGGTGGTACTACATCCAGATTGAACTCTGCCATTGGAAAGGGGAGATCCATAGATGTGTGACTTGGCCATAATAAGTCATTTATAGGCCTGATATTATATATTCATATCTAAAATGGCATGTGTCCGGATGGCAAAATTCAGTACTGTATCTACAAAAACCCCTGTAAATCATCTGCCCTTTATTAATTTGCTTGAATGAATGACTTTATTTGACAATATAAAAAATAACATGTGACAGAAAGCACAGTCAGGAGATACTGCCAAGGATGTACACAAGAAAGTTCAGAGCTTATTTCCATTGTGTAGGGGGGTAGGGGAATGAGATGCTTAGACATGCATCATACAGCCATGACATAACAACACATCATATACCATTTACCATTTATATACCTAACATACGCATAAAAACAGTGTCTAGGCTATGCCTAGTTGGGTATGCATGGGTGTCCCTGATTCGGTTGAAGTAGTTGTTGAAGTACACTGGCACTACCCCGTGCACGATCCTGTGAACTAGGCACATCCCTATTTGGTTGACTCTGTCTTCCACCTTTAGCCATCTCATGTTCTCAAAATGTGATGGGTCAAGGTGGGTTCGGGCGGGTAGCCTTAGTATTACCCTGATTAGCTTGTTTTGTGATGTCTGTAGTTTTATTTTCTGACTTTTGGGGGCGCTGTTGTACCAGGAGCCACACGCATAGTCATAGTGACACTGTATGAGTGCTCCAGCAAGAATTTTCATCGCTGACTGATCTAAAAAAAAAATGGGAGATTCTGGCTAGGTATCTAGTCCTGTTATTGATCTTTGACAGTACTTGTTGAGCCATGCTTTCCCCTGATAAGCTGTTTTCCAGGACGCAACCAAGATATTTCACAGATGTTTTGTCGGTGAGAACAGTATCTCCTATTCTAATGTTAAAACCTGGCGATTTTCTGAGCCTGACCTTTGACCCGAATAGGATGGACTTAGTCTTCCCCACATGGAGGGACAGCTTGTTGTAGCCTAGCCAGTCACTAACCTTCTCTAGTTCTGCACTCAATATCTGCTCAACCACTTGTTTGTCTTTATGAGACACTAGTAAGGCGGAGTCATCCGCGTATAAAAAAAGGTCACATGAGCAATCTGCTTTCAGGTCATTAATATACAGGAGAAATAGGACCCAATACACTCCCTTGCTTTGATTTTGTACATGTGATCTCAAGAAGGTGCTGAATGAGCTCAGTGGCAATTATTCATGTCTGGTAGTTTTTAGCATTCACCATCAAAAATAAAAATAAATAAATTATATTCTCCTTTGGTTCATCACAATTTACTCAAGCCTAGTAACAGACACAATATTTCTCACACTGGGAATACATTCCCTGATATACATAGATGTCACTAGGGCACGATAAGAGAAACCCAATGGAAAAACATGCACAACAACAGATCGCTAACGCTGTCGCGTCCGTGACGAAGACGGGCAGGAGCACTTGGATGGTCCCCGGGCGTGGCTCACGCCGCAGCCCTCGTCTGCTCCCGGCGGCCCTTGGGGGGAAGGACGACGGGATGGGTTAAGCGCAGAGTAGTATCGCATTGGCGATCCTAAAGAGACAATGCATGAGTGTGTGTTCCGGTGTGTGTGCTAAACTAACCGCTGTGTGCCACTAAAACATTGAGTGTCATTGCATGCCGAATAAAGACCTCTGCAACAGGTCCTGCATTATTATTATTATTATTATTATTATTATTATTATTATTATTATTATTATTATTATTATTATTATTATTATTATTATTATTATTATTATTATTATTATTATTATTATTATTATTATTATTATTATTATTATTATTATTATTATTATTATTATTATTATTATTATTATTATTATTATTATTATTATTATTATTATTATTATTATTATTATTATTATTATTATTATTATTATTATTATTATTATTATTATTATTATTATTATTATTATTATTATGTCCCTAGATACCAAGAACATGCAAATGTCCCTTGTAGAGGTGGAGCAATCTTCCATTTCCACACGTGATCTCAAGAAGGTGCTGAATTAGCTCAGTGGCAATTTTTCATGTCTGGTCAATGTTACTGTAACATGGTATTATTCACCATCAAAGATGAAAAAAGAAAAACACTGGGAATACATTCGCTGAGCTCCATAGATGTCCCTAGATACCAATAACATGCAAATGGACCTTGGAGAAGTGGAGCAATCTTCCATTTACTTAGGTATGTATTTTAGGCGAATTCTCAGAAAATATGGCTAGGGCTTAACCCTAACCATAACCATAACCCTAACACAAACGGGAATATAAGGGGTTATAATTCGGAAATCTTTGGAATCTTTGATAGATATGTTGAGTTAGGTTCATAGTGGTATTCATAAAAAAAAAATTGGAACAAAATATTACAAATTAAGTTTTTTATGACCTTGAACGTGATGCAACTCTGACTGATGTGCCAACTCTGTCAGTTACCTAACAAGGCAGAAGGGTTAAGAGGTTAAGAAAAGCTCAAGACAAGTTTTCTCTAGGCGTTTGACAATGTAGGGGAGACCTTGCTGGTCACGGAGCAGTCAAGACAGGAGAAAAAAAAATTCAAATTGCAAGGTTTTTTTCTTTCTTTCTTTTCTCTTGACACACAACATTCCAAAAAGTATTGCTAATATTTCCAAAGGTCCAAACGAAGATACAAAGCAGTCTTACAAGTAATTGTTGATGCATGAACATGATGGTGGGGTCCGTTTCAAAATATTCTTATTATATCATGTGGTCAGCTTTTGTTCTATCCCACCTTTCATGTGACAACTGATAGCTGGACAAAGGATAGTGTCATGGGGCAGTGCTCCATTTATGAAAATAGCTGTGGTGATATAACCTACAATCTAACCCCCACAGAATGAACCACATCATCACGTATGCAGATAGCTGTGGTTATGATATAACCTACTGTAACGTTCGGGATTCTGTCCTACCTTAGGATGGTATCCTACTGTCTGTCTGGTGTACTTCACTTTGTTGTTTGGGTTGCACTAATTGTACGTCACTTCTGATTTGCTGTCTTGCACTGATTGTCTGTCACATCTGGAAGCTGTCACTGGCTGTCATTCTGGCTGTCACTAATTGACATGTTGGAATGTTGGAATGTGGCTTTATAATGAATTCTCTGTTCTCTTGTTCCTTGCTAGAGCGTCACTATATCTACGAGCAGGACCGCCTGAACGAGTGCTGACCCGACTCTCTTTTCTGTACTCTGTTGACGCTTGGCGTCTGTGTATTCCGCTACAACTTGTTCTCTTAATAAAGAGAATACCTTTGTATTGAAGAGCAAACACTTCTCCGTCTCTTTCCTCGACCATTATCGTAACAGAAGCTCTAGTAACAGAAGCTCTAGCCAAAGATGAGTTCCACAGAGGAAATGCGGGAGGAGATGGTAGCTCAGCGGGACCAGCTGAGGATTCTGCTCGAGCGTCAGATGGCTGTTGGAGGCGAGCTGGGTCGACTGGGAGACCTGTCCGTCGTATCGCAGGAGACAGCTGATTCAGCGTTAGCTGCGGCTAACGAAGCCCACTCTGCAGCCGCTGGGACGGCATCCACGATGGGCTCAGCGTCGGGAGCTTCACCGGTCGGCGGGGAAGGAGAGCTGAGGTATCCTGTGGGTCGTGAGGAATTCCGGGAGCCACGTCTGCCGCCGCCGGATCGCTATGGAGGGGCTCCAGCAGGGTGTCGTGAGTTCGTCACTCAGTATGCTCTCGTATTTCAACTACAACCTCGTACCTTTCCTACTGATGTGTCTCGGGTAGCATATATTATCACCCTCCTCACAGGCCGTGCTCTCAGTTGGGCTACAGCAGAATGGGAGAGTGGGTCAGTAATCTGCCGCAGTGTGGATGCCTTCACCCTGGAGTTACGCCACGTATTCGATACATCACCTGGACCACCTGATCAACCTGGCCATAAGGATGGACAATCGGCACCGGGAGAGGGAGCGCGAGAGGGGGGCTTCGTCACAGGTACTCTTCCGCCCCTCTTCTGGTGTCGAACAACCGGCATACCATCCAACGAGAGAGCACCTGGGTGACGACGAGCCGATGCAGCTGGGCACTCTGAGCCTCTCTGACGCGGAGAGACAGAGGCGTGTCAGCGAGAAGCGCTGCTTTCGCTGCGGCCGCACGGGGCATCGTTTCGCTACCTGTCGGGGGTTCTCGGGAAATGGAGGGGCCCGCTAGACCTGGGGAAGGTGTTAGCAGGTGGGCACTTCTCTCCGGTCATGGATGACACACGCACCTTTTTTGATGTCACTGTGGGATTCTCTTAAAACGACCAGGGCTTTGGTGGATTCAGGGGCAGCGGGCAACTTGATTCATGTGGGTTTGGCTTTAGAGTGGGAGGTTCCTTTGGAGGCCCTAGAGGTACCTATTCCAGTCCGGTCATTAGACGGTCAACCACTTGGTAGTGGAGTTATTACTCAGCGCACCGGGCAGCTGCGTGTTCAGGTGGCGGGTAACAATTGGGAGTGTTTACAATTTTATGTAGTCATGTCTCCTCACTCTGAGATTGTGTTAGGTCACCCTTGGCTTGTTGTGCATAACCCTCATATTAATTGGGCTACCCCCCCCCCCCCCCTCTTTTGTCTCTCTCCAGGATGACCGTGAACGTTGCAGATTCTGTATTATCTCCCAACCCTGATTTAGCAGGTGTACCTGCGGTCTATTTTGAGCTGTTTTTAGTAAGACGCGTGCTAACGCACTTCCGCCTCATAGACCTTACAACTGCCCCATTATAGGGGGTTGAACGACGTTTCCATGAAAGAACCGTTACCCTTTGCCTCTCATGGACACCGCCTTTGAGTGCTTACAGGGGGCACAGGTCTTTTCTAAACTTGACTTACGTAATGCATACAACTTGGTCAGGATTAGAGAAGAAGACGAGTGGAAGACTGCATTTAATACTCCTAATGGGCATTATGAGTATTTAGTCATGCCTTTTGGTTTAGCTAATGCTCCGGCAGTTTTCCAAGCCCTGGTCAACGATGTGCTGCAGGATTTAATTGGGGTGTAACTAAGTGTTTGTGTACTTAGATGACATCCTAATTTTTTCTCGCGATATGGTGCAACACCAACTGCGCGTTCGTGAGGTGCTTCAACGTCTCCTTAAGCATCAACTATTTGTTAAGGCAGAGAAGTGTGTGTTTCACACTGACACGTTTCCTTCCTGGGCTTTGTGTTGACGAAGGGTGATCTTCGCATGGATCCAGCCAAGGTGAGTGCAGTCTTGGATTGGCCACGGCCTTCATCGCTCAAGGAGTTACAACGGTTTTTGGGCTTTGCAAATTTTTAAATGCGTTTTATTCACAATTTTAGCGCCTTAGTCAATCCCTTAACAGCTCTCACTAAGTCCTCTCTCCCTGGCTTTGAATGGTCGCCTAGGGCAGAGTCGGCCTTCTGCGACCTCAAACGTCGATTTACCTCCGCCCCTATACTGATCCGCCACGATGCAGAGGCTCCGTTCATTGTGGAGGTGGATGCCTCTGACACCGCGGTGGGAGGGGTGATCTCTCAGAGATGTTTAAAGGATGGCTGTCTCCGGCCGAGCGTAACTACGACGTGGGTAATCGGGAGTTGTTGGCGATCAAGTTGGCACTGGAGGAATGGAGACATTGGTTAGAGGGGGCGGCACATCCTTTCATTGTTTGGACTGATCATAAGAACTTGGCTTACATCCAAGGGGCTAAACGCCTTAATGCTCGCCAGGCCAGGTGGGCCTTATTCTTCACTCGATTTCGATTTTCCATCTCCCATCGACCCGGTTCCAAGAACATCAAACCTGACGCCCTGTCACGTCAGTTTTATCTCCCGGGTCGAGAGGAGAAGCCCCACCCTATTGTTCCACAGGCCTTGATTTTGGCACCAGTGTCATGGGGCATAGATAGGGTGGTAAGATTGGCTCAGGCACGGGAGCCCGATCCCGGTGGGGGTCCTCCGGGGCGGATGTATGTGCCCAAGGCTGCACGCTTGCGCCTGCTGCAGTGGGTGCATACAACCTCTCATACCGGCCACCCTGGGGCCGCCAGAACCCTGGAGTTTATCCGTAGGAGGTTTTGGTGGCCAACAGAGGGGGGGGATACACGCTCCTTTGTGGCGGCCTGCCCGGTGTGCGTGCGCAGTAAGACCTCTCACCATGCACCGGCGGGTCTCCTCCGACCGTTTCCTATTCCCAAACGTCCCTGGTCGCACATATCCCTGGATTTTATTTCCGGCCTTCCCCTATCGGATGGGTTCACTGCCATCCTGGTGGTGGTGGACAGGTTCTCCAAGGCGGCCCACTTCATTCCCCTTCCCAAGCTCCCCTCGGCTCGGGAGACGGCTGACCTGGTGGTGCAGCACGTCTTTCGGGTCCATGGGCTTCCAGTGGATATTGTGTCCGACCGGGGTCCTCAGTTCGCCTCCAGGTTCTGGAAGGCGTTTGCCGCCGGCCTCGGCGCCTCCGTCAGCCTGTCGTCTGGGTTCCATCCGCAGACGAACGGGCAGACAGAGCGCGTCAACCAGGATCTGGAGGGTGTTCTGAGGTGCTGCGTTGCTGGGTGTCCGGCGACGTGGAGTAGGAGGTTTGCCTGGGCAGAGTACGCGCAAATAATACCCTCCTCCCCTCCTCTACTGGTATGTCTCCCTTTCAGTGTCAATATGGTTTTCAACCTCCTCTGTTTCCCGAACAGGAGCAGGAGGCTGAGGTGCCGTCGGCCCAGGCACATGTGGCTTGTTGTCGGAGGACGTGGAACAGGGTACGGGCGGCGCTGCAGAAGGCCTCGGTTAAGGCTCAGCGGCAGGCTAACCGCAAGCGTCGTCCGGCTCCGGTTTTCCGTCCTGGACAGCGGGTTTGGCTTTCCACCCGTGATCTGCCTCTCCGGGTGGAATCCAGGAAGCTGGCGCCTCGCTTTATAGGCCCCTTTAAAGTGGTTCATCGGGTGAATCCTATGGCTTACAGGCTATGCCTTCCGGCCTCTATGAGGGTTCATCCGACGTTTCATGTGTCCCCGCATTATTGATGGTCAGCCTGTCTATACGGTGCGGAGGATCCTTAGTTGTAGGCAGAGGGGTAGGGGGTTTCAGTTCTTGTTGGATTGGGAGGGGTACGGGGTAGAAGAGCGCTCTTGGGTGCCTCAACGGGATATTTTAGATCCCAGCCTGATCGATGATTTCCGGCAGCTGCATCCCGAGGCCCCTAGGTGAACGTCAGGTGCCGTTCGTCGGAGATACTGTAACGTTCGGGATTCTGTCCTACCTTAGGATGGTATCCTACTGTCTGTCTGGTGTACTTCACTTTGTTGTTTGGGTTGCACTAATTGTATGTCACTTCTGATTTGCTGTCTTGCACTGATTGTCTGTCACATCTGGAAGCTGTCACTGGCTGTCATTCTGGCTGTCACTAATTGACACGTTGGAATGTTGGAATGTGGCCTTATAATGAATTCTCTGTTCTCTTGTTCCTTGCTAGAGGAACAAGTACTCTGTTGACGCTTGGCGTCTGTGTATTCCGCTACAACTTGTTCTCTTAATAAAGAGAATACCTTTGTATTGAAGAGCAAACACTTCTCCATCTCTTTCCTCAACCATTGGAACTCCCACTTACCTGCTATCGTAACACCTACAAGCTAACCACCACAGATTTAACCACATCATCAAAACATCACACCCTCGTCCCGCAATGCCGGGACATCCCTTTCACGCAGATGCTGGGGTTACCCCCCCCCGGAAATGTCACTATACCAGCGGCATAATAAAATAAACTTTTTACACAGAATGGCATGGGTATCGGGTAAGATATTGAACACTCTACTACTACTACCTTTACATACACTGGGCTCCTGTGCTTTGGGTCACTCACCACTTCTAACTCAACTCAAATAGTTGTTGTCTGCAATCTGAATGTATATTGTCTTCTTGCTCTATTTGTGAGTTGTGTATACTAGACAATACTAGAAAATAACATGCTTCTGATTCAGTTTTCTGATTCTGATTATTTTTCAGTCATGCACCTCCAAGCCTCCAGGAGGTATCCGCCAGTCCCCTGCATCCCTTTCTCTCTCTCTCTCTCTCTCTCTCTCTCTCTCTCTCTCTCTCTCTCTCTCTCTCTCTCTCTCTCTCTCTCTCTCTCTCTCTCTCTCTCTCTCTCTCTCTCTCTCTCTCTCTCTCTCTCTCTGTAATCCTGTCTTGTCTTGAGTCCCTGCGTCCATCATTGTTGTCGTCATCAGTCTGCGCCCCCTAACACACCAATGACTCTGTTTGGGGCACCAAATAAATCGCCCTTTAGCATAGGCGGCGGGTGAGCTGAACATTAGGGTAGGCTATAGATGTGATGGGACCCGCGCGGAGTGTGCAAAATGTTCCCTTTTTCTTTTTTGCTTGCACGCAAACGGTGCTGTCCAGGTTCTGTTGTAATGGGAAATCTCTAAGGATTTAAACGATGAGCCGTTTTACAAATCATTCTGAATCATTATTAATAATAATAGAAAGGTTTATTAACAAATGATAAGAAAGGTGATTTCAGCGTGGCCACGTTGAAAGGGCAGTCACCAGCCAGAGACAGGTATGTTAACACTAGCGTCTGGCCGAGGACTGACCCTGAGCCCTGGTCAGACATACAATTAAATACATGAAATGACTTAGAAGAAAACAAAATGGCTGGTTAGAGAAATTAATAATACGACAATGTTATGGCTATAGCCTGGAAGGAAAACAGCTCCGTCTTACAGTTCCCATAACCTTGGGTTATGGCTCTATGGCCTATATGGCAGAACATACAACAGATATGATGACGAAGGCAAACAAAATGGTTTCTCAGTAACTGGAAGCAAACAACAACTCTGTTATGACTGGGGAGATGTCAGTCCCTTGGAGTCTTCTTAAAGAGACATACACACATCAACCAGTCAACCCGGTCATACCGAGAGTCAAGCTGTATGACATGATAAAACAACACAGATCCATAATGACATGATAATATATTCCACGACAGTTCCCTCCTCTTGATAATTATTAATCACAATCATTATCACTTCATAAAGACAACAAACATATTATCATCATTAAACTCAGCACAAACTATTTTTATTATCTAAAAAACAAAAGGTCCTCTGCATAGACCCCGTGTCACGTGCAAAAGAGAAGTTGTCATAACAGCAACCATCATTAGCGTCTCTTTGCAAATGCCCAGATGGTGGTCGGAGGACTCAAGTGTACAGTGTCCAGTCTCTGGTTTTGTCCAGGCCGGAGTAGCTGCACCATATTCCCCTAACCACCAAGCTGGAAAATAGAAATCACAAAAGAAAACAGGACAGTACCTTGCAGAAGAATAATTTCCCTTATACAAAACATTAAGTCAAGATAGACTGCGCTCACAAAATATAACACTGGGTTCTGAAATCCCGTGGAGTATATTAGAAAACAAAAAAAACATTCTCACAAAACACTTAGCGAAAACAGAATAACAGCAACACGTGACTGCATTCCCTCAGAGGCCGGGAGATAGCCAAAACAAAACAAAAACAATTTGCAGACTCCTCACAAGGAATGAAACATAACTGGTTACCATTGCAATGTACAGCCTATTCAAAAACATCTCCAACTGAATCAAAGTTCATTACATCATTACCTAACATCTCTTAGGACGATACTGTAATATCTGTAGGTATTGTGGTTCAAACCTAAGTATTGTGGTTAAAACTTGCCTCATCCCGGAACGGTCTCTCCTCCTTCCCCCGGTCGCTGGTCCAAGCACCCCCCCTGCAGTCCATGTGGTGCCGTGGCTCGGTCCCGATGATCCTGTCCGGTGAATGGCTTAGACTCTCTCGGAAAGCAGCTGGAAACTGTCATTAAGATCTTTATCTCAAGACCACTCATAATATCAGGCCGGCCGTCAGTTGATGTCCTCAGCGTCCCATCAGCTGTTGGTCGCTGGTCTTAACGCCCCAACGTTCACTAGCCGACAGGCCCTCTGCCCCCCCAGTTCTGGAGCAGATTGGGACAACTCACTTTCTCAGAAACCAGCTGTAGTCGGTCTCCCCACTCAGGCCCTCGGTTGTGGCCCTCATGAAACAGCTGCAGAGCGGAGCTCCGGTCAGTAGATTAGCTGGGCCAGCTTGTCTCATGAAACAGGCCTGCTGGAAACCGTCTCACAGATCTTTGTCTCGGCTGATGGTCACGGAGTACTGTCCAGTGTCACCGCTGTAACTGCAGAAGCCCGGTACAGTAGACCAGCTGAAACTGGTCCTCTGCGCGTCCTCCTCTTGGGCAGAGACGGGGTGCCTGGACCGCACAGGAGACTGAAGAGAGACAGCTCAGCGAGAGACCCCACCAAAGGAAAAAGAGAAAAAAGAACCAACCATCAATACATAGCTCAAAAACAACTGAAAACAAACATGTGCACGCCTGTGACACAACAAGAGTAAAAAAAAAAGAGAAAGAAATTAAAAATTAAAAACTGGTTCCCGAGTCCTGGTTTTGATCACCCGATTGTTTGTGTGAGTGTCAGGTCATTCAATTACACTGTCACTCAGGTTTAGAGTGTTGTAGTTCTCACAGTGAACTAATATATATATATAACAATGAAACTTCCCCAGTTGATTACTTATATTAAGACAATACTATTTTTGTATTACAACTGTATGTTCAAATATGCAAATGAGGCCTGATCTACTTAAATATGCACTAATTTGCATATAATTCCAGGACAGAAATCTGAACATTGGATAAAGCCATTTTCAAAATTATAGTTTCATTTTGTTGACATATTAGAGCCAAAGGCTATTACATGGAAAACAAAAACAGGACGGAACAGTGTGGTGACGTGTCTTCAAGACTCTGTAGTGTAAAACACCACTCCTACACTGTGACCTCTGCGTCTTCAAAACACATTACAGCTGGCTTCCCCTCTTCTGGTTACTAGGTGCCGCTGCCATGACAACTGTTTATAACCTTTCACACCATTAAAACGTTTCTCTCTGTCAAAACCGCCATCGCGCTCTGTCTCTGTGGCCCTTTATCTTTGTTTTGTCTTCGAAGGAATTCCAAAACATTCTCTCGCTGGCAGTGTGCTAAACATTCTGCTGGCTACTGCCTCTGAACCGCTCCTTCTATCACCCTTTGCTAAGGCAAACACATTTCGATCATCGTGTGTATTGAGCCCTACTGTATTGTACTTGTACTGTATAATGACAATACATTTGAATCCAATCTAATATATAAACAGGAACATAAAAGACACTATTAATTTACCAGGGACAATGCATATTAATCAACATTTTCAGTTTCCACATAAATGTACTGGAGTTTGCCAGTTCATTTTCATCCCTAGTCTCTGCCTCACATGTGACCATTAATTTGCTATTGTCTGTTTTAGTAAACTTTAGAGCATATTGCTTTATATTAGTTTATGAACCAAAATATACATTGAAAAACTCTGTTTTCTCTACATACTGTAAGTAAATTGAATAGTAAAGTGTGTCTTTCAAATACCACCTGAGAATACACTACTTAAATATGTGTGCACAATATTCTGATGTTGATAATGATGTCTACAATGTCTACTGTTTTTAGATTATCATTGTGATTGTCATAATCTCATGTTATGTTTTGTGTCTTCTTAAGCCAAGCATATTTCAACTTCTCTCTGACCTAATCTCCCCCCAATATATATATATGGGCGGCTAGGTGGTGTAGTGGGCAAGGCACTCGCCACCAGTGTGGAGACGCTAGGATTCGCGTGTTCGAATCCAGCTCTCCACATTGTTTTCAGTTTAGCTGGTCGTCCGCAGTAATACACATTGGCCGTATTACGGGGAGGGAAACTGAAGGGTGGGGATCGGGCGTTGTGAACAAGCGACTCCTACAAGTCGGTTGGTGCGCCTGCGCAGTAGAATCAGGAAGTGTCGGGGGCAGCGTGAGCCTCCCACGCGTTACTCCTCGACACTGAGAGATCGAGCTGCGCAGGTGAAAAGATGCGACTGCTGTTACCTCAAGTACCGGAGGGGACTTGTGCTATGTATGACTTAGTCCACATTGCAGCCGGCTTGTGGGAGGCAAGAAACAGCGTTCGTGACAGGGGAGGGTTGAATTGGATGATACGAAATTGGGATGGGAGAAAAATATAGAAAAATGGGAGAAAAAGTGGATAAAAAAATATATATATATATATATATATATATATATTAGTGCTGTCAAACGATTAAAATATTTAACTCGATTAATCGCATGATTGTCCAAAGTTAACTCACGATTAATCGCAATTTAATCGCGTTTTTTTTTTTTTTTTACCATAAACTGATATTTTTCAAGTTTTAATACTCTTATATCAACATGAGTCGACAAATGCTTGCTTTATGCAAAAAATGCAATGTTTATTTATTGCCACAATAGAAATACTGTCCAGAATCTTCAAGTAACTTATTATGTGCAAACTGCATTGTAAAACAAATGCAAGATCATAAAC
Organism: Notolepis coatsorum; assembly: GCF_963971535.1. Taxonomy (NCBI): domain Eukaryota; kingdom Metazoa; phylum Chordata; class Actinopteri; order Aulopiformes; family Paralepididae; genus Notolepis; species Notolepis coatsorum. Next base: position 296,396 of record NW_028172772.1, read on the forward strand.
TAAAAGAATAAATAAAAAGCCCAACAAAAAAATAACAGATGGGCATACCAATTTACTAACTAACATTACATAGTAATGATTACTAACACAGTAATGTTGAACTTTACACGTCAAAACAGAGTGATGCACAAAATAACTTAATATAAAACAATGAATAAAGTTGCATTAAACAGTGTAATACAGGACTCAAATGATATAGTGCAGTTAGGCTATAGCCTATAAACAGCTGTTCTGTTGTATTCAGCAGAGTCAGGCTGAACAACACAGCCTCATTCTCTTCTGTTCTTTTAACAGATCAAATAAACACCAGGGCCCTGTTTCTTGTACCTGGATAACTGAGTTAGCCGGATAACTTTAGCTGGATAACTGGGTTAGCCGGACTTTCCGATTTCATGTACCTGGATTTTCCAAATCACCATGACAACATATCCAAAAGTTTGAGCCTGGTCGAAAGCAGAGTTCAAGTTCAAGTTAGCCTGAACTATCGCCACGCCCCCGCAAAGAAGTGACAGCCCGTTTCCTGAAACTATTCCCACAGTCTACGATCTGCATTATACCATTCTGAATTACGTTTTTGTGCTCCATTCTTCCAGAGGGGGCTTTTGAAATGTAAAATAGACCCAAAATGCTGATATTAAATTCACTTTGTCCTAAATAATGCACGTTATATATACCGTGGCGACGGTGGCGCTCGCTCGTGCGATGTACACATGATGTGGTTATTTTAATTGTAACTGGGATTAAGATGTCTGATGAGATGCGCTGTTTGACGGATTTGAGAAATTGAACGAGCCGTTGACGTCACATTAATGAATGAGGATAAAGAGATAAACTTCATTCAAAACAAAGGATATTCTAAACACGGGTCTCTCGTTCATTAATGTATAAACAATGAATTTATCCCATCTGGCCCAGTGGCCCAGCGGTAGTGCTCAAGCCTGCCAATCCAGCGACCGGGGTTCAAATCCCGGTGTTTCCAATATGATTTTTTTGAATATAATATTAATGATTATACGCCAAAGTAGCCTGGTTTTAAGTTAAAATATTATAAATCTACATGCATTGAGGATGTCATTCTTTATATAGCTCTCAACGTGCACCAAATTGAATTATTCCTATATTGCAAAAAGAAGGAAAAGACTAGGGTCTTGAACCCCGGTCGTCCGTGTGAAAGTCAAAAGAAGAACCCGTTACACCACAGAGAAGATAAGTAAAAGATTGACTATACATCAATCAATGGGTAAGAGAGCCGTATCGTAATTCTGTATAACAGTTAACTAATAATTTTCGCTAGCAAGATCTCATTTGATTATTCAATCCAGCAGGCAAGTTTAAAGAAATATAATCTGATTGATTGAGGTAATGAGGGATTTAGAATTAGCCTATAGATAACGCATTTAACTTGTCGGCGAGGCGATTGAGCCGTATTGCAATCTGTCAATAAAGTCTTAAATCAATTAATCAATCAATGTCGTTGAGAATCAGGATCTCTGCCATCGATACGTGCTGGCTTTTCACCTAAAACGGCCGCGCGCATTTAGCCTGACTCGCAAGTCTGGCTTGAGTTAACGAGACTGAATCCACCTTTGTGAAACAGGAAAATCCCGGCTTCGAACATCGGGTTAACTGAAGCTGGATAATGGACATCTTGATCGACTTAGTTGAACCACGTACATGAAACAGGGCCCAGCTCAGCTTTCTTCTGCTCTTTTAACAGATCAAATAAACACCAGCTCAGCTTCCTTCTGCTCTTTTAACAGATCAAATAAACACCAGCTCAGCTTTCTTCTGCTCTTTTAACAGATCAAATAAACACCAGCTCAGCTTTCTTCTGCTCTTTTAACAGATCAAATAAACACCAGCTCAGCTTTCTTCTGTTCTTTTAACAGATCAAATAAACACCAGCTCAGCTTTCTTCTGCTCTTTTAACAGATCAAATAAACACCAGCTCAGCTTTCTTCTGCTCTTTTAACAGATACAATTAATATCAGTTATACTATGTATGTGTGTGTGTGTGTGTGTGTGTGTGTATGTGTGTGTGTGTGTGTGTGTGTGTGTGTGTGTTTATGTGTATGTGTTTATGTGTGTGTGTGTGTGTGTGTGTGTGTTAGTGGGTGTGTACATAGACGCCTGCGCAATAGAGCATGCGGAGCGGGTGCTCTACGACTATTGAACATGGGGGGGCAAACGCTGGTTTTGCTCCCCCACTTTTTGATCATATGAAAAATATGATATACCCCCCCCCCCATATATAAATCTAACCATAACTAAGTAATTTCAATCAAATTAATAATACGCAATGACACTTAATAGCAAGTTTTTAAGTTTCCAAAGATTGTGTGACCCCCCACTTTAATGGTTTGATCCAGTGCCCACGGGCCACGGTTCGTCGGCATGACGTATACGACATGTTGGGGGAGGCGGCTTTTTCGAAAGCCCTTGAAAAATTCAGGCTGGATATTGGATAACATTGTGACTGGATTATTCTTCGGCGTTTACATCAAAATGGAGCAAATCATCATGTAAGTCGAACACTGTGACTGTATACTAAATGCGCAAACAGATTGAAACTGAATATTTCTCGTATGGTGAGCCTCGGCGCTGCTGCGCTGCACCGAGTGAATCCAGAGATACGGGATGGTGCGCAGGCGCTGTGATCACCCAACGGCGGAAATAATGCCGCTTTGAGCAGTTTATAAAAAAATATTCAAAATATTTATTAGCAACGCCGAGCTTTCAAACCATCCCGTATCTCTGTGCGAACCCCTCGTGCAACTGTGAGCACCTTTGTAATGTCTCTGTGATACTTGTATAACGAACGGTTCGGCCAGAACCAGTCCTTCATGGTAAATCTAGGTTGGTTTCCCATTGAGGAGCAAGTGACTGTGGATTCACTCGGTGCAGCACAGTCACGAAAGGGGACCCTGATGTAAACAAGACAAACGTCTTTCTCTGGTCTGCATCGCCTTAACAATTGTGTGTATTGAGCCGTACTGTATTGTACCCATTCTGCAATCTGTTAAATAAAGTTTTCATTCATTCATTCAGCCGCCGCGCTCACTGGGGCTATTGATAGCGTCAATTAGTTGTTGTTGTTGTTGGTACTGCGCTGCGGATGTGAACGGGGCCGGAGGGGCTTTGGGAGGATGGGAAAGTTATTATTATTATTATTATAATAGTAATTGGCTATCATACGTGCCTAGCTAGCGTTAGCTAAAAGAGCCCTCGCAGTGAAGTTATTATTATTATAGCTATCATACTGCAATATAAACTGAGTTTTATAGTGAAAAGAGCAGCTTTATTTTGGTCAAGATTGAAGGCTCTATATTGCAGGAAATTGCACATACAGGTGTTCATTAAATGTTAAAAAATCTGCCGTGGAGGGGGTCGTGCCGGACCCCCTCCAAACCATCCCTTGCAAAAAAAAAAAAAAAAAAAAAAGTAAAAAAATCTTGCACCCCCACTTTCAACTATAACTAGGCGGCCATGGCGTGTGTATGTGTGTTTGTATGTGTGTTTAAGTGTGTGTGTGTGTGTGTGTGTGTGTGTATGTGTGTGTGTGTTAGTGGGTGTGTATGTGTGTTTGTATGTGTGTTTAAGTGTATGTGTGTGTGAAGTGGGGATATAAGATGCACTGGACGCTTTTGGTAAACATGTGCCTCGTTACCACACTAAACAAGCCCCGACTGAGAATTGCTGCAATGTCAAAGACAAAAGACAAACAAATTGCCAAATATTGCTCTGTCTCAGCTATTATTGGCAGCTTAGCCGCGTGGAGAAGGAGGTGCTGTGTGACCCTTAAGTGTTCAGTGCTACTTGGCCCCGATACATTTGATTCCCTGTTTATGTAATATAATTTGTGGAACCAAATAAAGTATTCAAGTGTGTGTGTGTGTGTGTGTGTGTGTGTGTGTGTGTGTGTGTGTGTGTGTGTGTGTGTGTGTGTGTGTGTGTGTGTGTGTGTGTGTGTAATTATTTCTTTGCACTGAGCCAGTTGCTCAAACAGACAAGCCTGTTGACATTTTCAGAAGACAGGGAGGCTCTCTTCTTTGAAACAATATGCCCAGACAGTGAAAACAACCTCTCGCATGGCACGGAGGTGGCAGGTGTTGCCAAGTACTTGCGTGCAAGGCAGGCCATCATGCTGTGTGCCCCTTCATGGTTGGACCACCACTGCTGCGGACAGTCCTCTGTGTCAATAGTTGGCTCCGCCCTGTAGCGCTCCACACATTTCTCAATGCAGTCCTCTTCCTCTTCATCCGATGAAGACGGTGGAGCAAGCAGAGCTAATCTTTTTGTCCCCTTAGGTGGCTCAGATGTCGTTGGTTGTTCCTGCTGTGCAGGCCACCCCCTGAGCAAGGCACTGATCGAACGCCACACCTCAGCCCTCTCAGCTTTGCTCAAAGACTTGAGGTCCTTAAACCTAGGGTCCAGAGCTGTCGCAACCCTCAGCCATGTCATGTTTGTTTTGGCCTTGCGTTGCTTCAAGTCTGCTGTGAAGGTCTCCTTGAATTTCACCATATATGCTGGGTCATCCTCAGAGACATCCATGACTTGTGACAGATGGCACAAGGCTGGAAGCACCACTGAGCAGGATACAAACTTCTCTCCTCCGAGAAGTTCTGTTATGTACCTGCAATAATAGTGGAAAGAAAAAAGTTAGGAACTTGTTACATCACCCACACAAGGGCTGAGGACCCCCCCCCCCCTCTCTCACACACACACTTTGTTCAATACCCTTTTCTGTAAGTTTAGTGTATTTTACTTGTTACTGCATTGTATGTGTTTATCATGTCCTACTTGTAAAGCACTTTGGTTGGCTTGGTAAATGTGCTATAAAAATAAAGCTGACTTGACACAGTCTCCCAGCTCTCTCTCTTGCCCCTTCTTCATCTCTCTCACACCCCCCTCTTTCTCTCTCTCTCACACACACTCTCTTTCTAGCTTGCCCCTTCTTTATCTCTCACACACACTCTCTCCCAGCGCTCTCTCTCACACACACACACTCTCCCAGCGCTCTCTCTCACACACACACACTCTCCCAGCGCTCTCTCTCACACACACACACTCTCTCCCAGCGCTCTCTCTCTCTCATACACACACTCTCTCCCAGCGCTCTCTCTCTCACACACACACTCTCTCCCAGCGCTCTCTCTCACACACACACACTCTCTCCCAGCGCTCTCTCTCTCACACACACACTCTCTCCCAGCGCTCTCTCTCTCACACACACACTCTCTCCCAGCGCTCTCTCTCACACACACACACTCTCTCCCAGCGCTCTCTCTCACACACACACACACACACTCTCCCAGCGCTCTCTCTCTCTCACACACACTCTCTCCCAGCGCTCTCTCTCACACACACACACTCTCCCAGCGCTCTCTCTCACACACACACACTCTCCCAGCGCTCTCTCTCACACACACACACTCTCTCCCAGCGCTCTCTCTCACACACACACACACACTCTCCCAGTGCTCTCTCTCTCACACACACTCTCTCCCAGCGCTCTCTCTCACACACACACACTCTCCCAGCGCTCTCTCTCACACACACACACACACTCTCTCCCAGCGCTCTCTCTCACACACACACACACACACTCTCCCAGCGCTCTCTCTCTCACACACACTCTCCCAGCTCTCTCACACTCACACACACACTCTCCCAGATCTCTCACACTCACACACACTCTCCCAGCTCTCTCTCTCACACACACACACACACTTTGAGTCAGAAACATAGTATCAATGAGAGTATCAATAATTCACCTGCAGGGTTCCAGTACTGTCTCCAACTTCTGCAATTTGTCCAGCTCAGCTGCTGTTGGCATTGTGACCTTGGTTGCATGTAGGGCCAGGACCTCTCTCAGTGGTTCTTGATTCCTCAGAATCCGCCTGATCATCTCCAGGGTGCTGTTCCATCTAGTTGAAACGTCTGGTGTGAGTGCCTCTTTAGATTTTCCATTTGCAACCTGCTGCTGCTCAAGCTCTGCTGCATTTGGTGCGCTGTGTCTGAAATGGCCCACTACCTTTCTGCATTTTGTCAATGCATTATCAAATGGGCTGTTTTGTAGAGACACTGTGATGGCTCGTTGGAGGAGGTGTGCTGCGCAAGGCATGTGCTCAAACGGGAGTCGGCTGGACGCTGCGATCATGTTGCGTGCACTGTCGGTGGTCAGTGTGCTGACTTTATCTTCAATGTTCCATTCTCGGGCTACCTGCATGAAGTGCTCCGCGCATGTGTTGGCAAAGTGCCTCTCCTCTGTCTTCATAACAGTCAACGCATGTGACTGAAGTCCCCACTGCTCGTCAAAATAATGCGCTGTGACCCCGAGGTAACTGTGATTAGCGAGTGAAGTCCAATAATCTCCAGTGAGCGCAACTGTGCTCGTCACCCCCAATGCCTCCGCCAATTTGGCTCTCTCGTTTTCATACAAGCCGCCAATCTTCTTGGTAGTAGTGGCTCTACAAGGCAATTCATAAGTCCAGTCGTTGGATGCGATGCGTATGACTTCACGCAGACCGACATCCTCCACAATGTTAATCGGCCTGCAAGCCGTAGCCACCCATTTAGCGACCGCTGTTGTTAGCTTGCGGCTTGTAGCGCTGTCCAGCTGTTTCCCCACCATATTATCACCCATCGTTGTTTGCCTCAAGCGAGGAGGAACGGGGGTGGGGCTATCTGCAATGGCACTGTGTTTGGCATACAAGTGGTATCTTAAACTAGACGTACTCCGGTGGTAACTCAACTCACATCGACAGTAGATACAAATTACCTTTGTCCTGTCGAGAGAGCCATCTGGCATGGCTTTGAAGCTAAACTTGCCATTCAAAATAGTGTCCTGTCTAGGCATTGTGCTAACAGGGGTTTGTTGATAATATTATTTGCCGCGGCTTCAACGTTAGTGCATTGCTTCCGGATTTCCCAAACCACGGGGGCCCGAGGTCCAATCACAGCCCGCCCGTTAATCTCGCGACAAAAAAAATAGTGCCATTAAAGGAAGTCAAAGTTAACGCGATAATATCGCGCTAACTTTGACAGCCTTAATATATATATATATATATATACACACATACATATATATATACATGTATACATTCAGTGGCTTCCCCTCGCCACTTAGGCGACAGCTAATGGGGATCCTTTTCAACAATAAACAACAACAATAAACAATATGACTTGCTGCCATAGTGAAGCGTCTCATGTTGTTATGTTTATAAACCAAAATATACATTGAAACCCCCGTTTTCTCTTGATGTGTTAATGTCCAATTTACAACAGTAATCCATACATCTTATTTCTGTGGTGTGTGTGTGTGTGCCTATGTGTGTGTGAGTGTATATATTTGACCATCAAGTACAATCACATGCTAGCATGTTCTCTCCAGGGACCAGTACGATTTTACCTATTGTTTTGATTTCTGATTCTGCCCAGCTATTTTTATGCTTAACGTTGTGTTTTAATATGACATGACAGAATGTACTGCACAACTGTGGACCCAAGAATGAGAAAGTGGTCACGTATGAGTTTTCCTGTGTTTCTTCAGACTTCCATTCTGACTGAACCCTTTACCACAAACTGAACAACTAAATTGTTTCTCTCCTGTATGAGTTATCATGTGTGTCTCCAGATCTCCCTATGTAGAATTGTATTGGCGCATACACAAAGCATGATAATAAAGGTGCAATCTTGTGGGATAAATTTGACAATCAACCCAAAACCAGCAGCATAATCACTGATTATCACACAAGGACTTTTTGACTTTACTCAGAAGTGTGTCTTACTAGTTATGCTATACTGCCATAGTGTCTTTACACCTGTACATGTTAATACTATACTCTGTACATACATCTGACCAACACCATTACTCAGTAGTACTGTGGCTGGTACAATGTGATGATGAAGGAAGGCAGCGTGTGTGTGTCATATACTATGCCTGCCAATCATCATGTCCCCAGGTCGACACCTTCCCGCAGTGCCGCCCAGCCAATGCGCTGCCGGCCTCCGTCCCGCCTCGCAACTCTGTTTTCTTCCGTCTCGGGATGCTCTGCCCCACGGAAGCTGTGAGAAAAGTCCTCACCAGGGCTAACTGTGACTGCCCAACCGTCCAATCTCCTCGCAATGAGGCCGTTGTTGTGGCGGGAGGCCGGTAACGCACCCGGGAACCTGCAGACGCGAAAGTACCGCCGTGGGGGAAGAAAAAAAATAAAACAAAGTGTCAGGTTGCTGATACCTCCATTTTAACACGCTTATTTTCTTTTGACAGACAAAAACAAAACAAAACAAAATAAAATATGTGGTAAACAAAAACAAACAAAAAACTTTTAACTCAATAATTGTCTTTCAGATTAGCAGATGTAGGTTATTGGTCCTTTTGATAATATGTGGCGAGAGAGTCTATAGAGAAAGAGATAGACAGGTAATTTGCCAATGAGAGATAGAGGAGGGATTGCAGAATGGCCGTGCCTGCTGGCAGTATAGGCTTATGGAATGAATAATCAAATGAGATCTTGCTAGCGAAAATAATTAGTTCAGCTCTTCCAGAATAACGATAAAAACAAGCCCAAATAGTATATCTAATTGATACGAATTATATCATGAGGATATCTGTATGTGCTTAGGTATTAATATTATGTACTATATAAATACATGGTTTCCAAAGAGAGGCTTGGAGGGAGGCCTGTAGTTACACTATTAATCAGGTTTTAATCTGTTTCGGACCTAATCCATACATGCATTGGATTGATTACCATTTGGTTTACCAGTGACACCTCATGTTCATCATCAGATAACAGTGCTTGAAAAGATAAATGCATTTTTTCGAATTCATTCATCTCATTCAATTTATCAAGTCACGTCATCAAATCCATCAAACAGCGCATCTCCTCATATATTTTAATCCCAGTTACAATATCACAATAACGTGTGACACTATCACAGTGATACAATTAAATATTCCACAGATTCAGATTCCTCATAATTCATATCCACAATCCGCGCATAGACGCTTCAGCTTGAATGAAACGCATCCGGGTGCTCCGTTATTAAAATAACTGTGTGTCGCGACTCGCGAGCGCCGTATCCGTATAAATATGACGTGCATTATATAGGACAAAGTAAATTCATAGGCTGAATATGATTTATTATCAGCGTTACTGCAGACATATTATTTTACATTTCAAACGAAGCACAAGAACATAATTCAGAATGGTATAATGCAGATCTAGACTGTGAGAATAATTTCAGGAAGCGAGCTGGCATTTCTTTGCGGGGGCGTGGCCATGGTTCATCCAGCTAACTGAACTTAACCCTGCTCTCGACCAGGCTCAAACTTTTTGATCTGTCGTCATAGTGATTTAGACAATCGAGCGTCGGGGAATGGAAAGGTCTGGCTTAAGGGAATAGACCATCCTGGGTCACATGATGTGCTCGAGTATTCGCGGAGGAAAACGCCGTCTTGACCTTTATTTTGAAGGCCACCGCTCCGTCTTTTCCGGTGTTCTAGACTTTTATTTTCTAAACCCACCCACCGGACCGGAAGTATTATTATGTGATTATCCTATGCGCGAACCACTCGTCTCGTCCGGTTCTGTGTTTTTGAACCAATGATACGCTAATGATAAAACAAATGCTGCCCTTGTTGGTAAACAACTAACTTTAGGTTCGTTTTAACGTTAGCTCCTAACGTTAGATGCAGCTACTACAGGCAATCAACGCCATCATAATAAATTGATTCATGTTTAACTTGGCCCCCGCTGTCAGTCCTTTGACCACCCGCTTATTGTAAACAATGATGCATATAATTGTGTTAACGATATTCTGTGTCGTAGCCACGCTATACGTTGTATTCATTTTGTTAGCTATTTAGCTAATGTTGTTATCACTGAACGAACATCACCGAACGTTACTGATCTCTAATCCTCATTTAGCAGCCCAATCTCTCTGGCAGTAGCAAGTAAAACAACATACGTTACACTACCCATAACGCTACTCGGTTAAAAGGAAACACCACTATTGAGAAATGTAGTTAAGCTATATGTAATTAATCGATTTACTTATTGTATGATAGCGCACCTAATTCCAGTAGGTCCCTTTAGACCTAGGAACATGCATTTGCAAACTACTTTCAATTATTTTTTTTTCCCCAGTGGAAATATCTAACGACAAATTGCATTCCAACTAGAATTGTTTTCTACCCTTCTCATAACGTGCGTGCATGTGAGTGTGCGCTATACTTTGCCTGCCATCATCCTGTCCTGAGGCTCAGGTCAATGCCTCCCCGCCGTGCGTCCAGTCAATGCGCTGAGGGCCCGTCCCGCCTTGCACCTCCGCACGCCATTGTGCTTTTTTCCCCTCAAACACCTCCTTATAGGCACATTCTTTATGCCAATGCCCGGCCCCGCCGCATACAAAACAAAACCCAGCAGCTTTGCGCTGCCTCTTTCCCGGGACCGTCACCTTCCTGCCCTGCCCAAGCTGTGAGTCCGTTTTCACCAGGGCTAACTGCGACTGTCCGACCGCTGATATCAATGACAGGTGTGAACGCTGCATCAGCTCTTGAGCATACAACCTCAGCATCTCTAATTGTCTGGCCAATTCATCTGCTGTTATTGATCCAGCCGCATGTGTGGCCGCTGCGGCGGGTGGCATATGAGGCCTCTCTCCTCGCACCGGAGTTGATGGTCGCCGGCGAGACCAGCGGACAGGAGGCGGGACGGCCGGTGACGCACACGGAAAGGCACCGAGCCCAAAATCCAGCCCCGGGCACACCGTGGAAGAAGAGAAAAAGAACAGAGTATTAGCTTCTCCCATCACAACCCCACAGGCTGCCCCCTCTGGCCCCTCTAAACTGTCCACATTCTCCATCCTCTAACACGCTTCTTTTTTCCCTTAACAGACAAAAACAACACAAAAAGAAATTATGTGGCCCCCAAAAAATTTGGTTCCCCTGAGCACTCGGAGATAAAAAGCTCTGTGAAAACAGCGTATTTAACGCCCTATCCTATTTATTTTCAGAAAAACTGCAGTTTTTGACCAGATAGGTGATAGAAACGAATCACACACACACAGCACCTGTTCTCGGTATTCTCCACGCACGGACCCTCTTCCCGCCTCTTTGTGAAATAATAACAATCAGTGCTTAAAAGATAACCCACGCTAAATAGTGGGACCTATCGCATGAACTCCTGTAATTCCTAAACATACTTCACAGTACACCTTACACATGTAATTCTCGCTAATTACCAGAACGCACCCCTTAAATCCCAGTAATCAGAGGAACACAGGGGGGTTACACACAGAAAAAAAACGATGTTCTAATGTTAGACACCCACTTGACCCAGAACCCCAAAAATAACTTCAATACCCCACTCGCATCCCCCCAGGTTTACCTGTCAGAGTTGATAAGACAGTCGTAGACAGGCGTCCCCCTTCTCCCGTATTTATCTCGGAGGCTTTGAGGCAGGAGATATTAACTCACCCCTGGACTGCTCGTCGGCAATCACCACTCTGTCCTACGCTATCTGGTCAACCAGACGTCCTAATCTAAACGTAACCTAACTACTTTATAGATGCAAAACAAAACCGCTTTAAACAAAATGACAACAGCTCACCGAATATCCCCCCACGCATTCCCACGGTCCTAGCCGGAGTTGACAGCAAAACGGACAGCACAGGTGGTTCTCTCCCCCTTCCCATGCGCGGAGGAGTTTGAGATAAGGAAGTGCTTCCCCTGAAACTCAAGATTCAACCTGCCCGCAGAGCCCGCTTCGCGGCCAACTCGACCCCCATCGCTTTAAAATCTAATAAACTAGTTAAAACAAAAAATATCCCATAATTCTTCTCGTCGCCATCTGTAATGGGAAATCTCTAAGGATTTAAACGATGAGCCGTTTACAAATCATTCTGAGTCATTATTAATAATAATAGAAAGGTTTATTAACAAATGATAAGAAAGGTGATTTCAGCGTGGCCACGTTGAAAGGGCAGTCACCAGCCAGAGACAGGTATGTTCTGTTCCACACTAGCTCACGCTCAGCGTTCATTGCATATATCTCGCTTCAGCATATATACACTGAATAATTCCACAATGTACCTTTAAATGCCAGCATTCATCTGGCCACACCCCCATCCGCTTACCTATATAAGCAGGGGTGGTGCCACACACTCATCTCCTTCTCAAATTTCATCACAAGCAACGTGTTGCTCATATGCCCACTTGACGTGGAGAAAAATATTGTTTACAAGGAAAGGAAGAACAAGGAGATACGTTGACATCATATCTTTATTTTCTCTCTCACTACTTTCGAGAAAATACGGCAATGTTGTCTTCGTCACTGGAGTGTCTGGAAGATGGTGATCATTCTAAAAACCCTCCACCGGTTTTCGTATTGGGAGCACGCCGCTGCATGCTTCTCAACTGCAGTTCCTTGCTGTGTTTGTTGGGGTGAAACCTTTCAGGCCACAGCTGAACTGTAAGACGCGCCGCTGTTGTGAGGAGCGGTGGGTTTCAGGTTGGGTGAGTACTGTCGCTGGCATGCTTCACTTGTCTGTTAGTGCTATGGGGGCTACTTGACAATGTTTATGAAAACCGGCCCCAGGCTAGGGTCCTTTGTTCAGCCACCTAGGCGACAGAAGACCTTGGTCTGAAGACCATTGTAGTTTTAACTAGTGGGCCGCGACTATTAACACTGGTGATCCCTGTGTTTTCTGGACGAGTGGGTATCTCCCTGTCACCGTGTAGCCCCTTCGTTCATATCCAAATGAGAGTATTCCTTCACGAGGAGATATGTGCATGGATGTTCGTTAGCGGAAGATCCATGTTCAAGTCAGCTACACAGGCCAGTTTGGTATTGTGCTGATTCCGTCGGGTGTTGGTAAAATCACCGTTGTAAAGCTGTGTTGACATCTTGTTTCTCTTTTCTCTTAAAAAGTGAGGAGGGTTTCAGAACGACGGCCTGTCTGGGTGAGTGTTATATCATTGTGTACAAATTCAGGTGATAGCTGCTTAGCTTACGGTTAGCCGGTCAGCTGTTAGCTGCGGCGTTAGCCTGCTGGGATCACTGCAGGGCCTACAGAGGTTGGGCCTACTGTTAGCCAGTCAGCTGTTGGCTGCGGCGCTAGCTGTTGTGATCACTAGGAAACTTTAGCTTGCTGCTATCGGACAAGGCCAGCGCGAGGTAGCTTCTGCTACTCGCGCGCCGCCGTGAGCTCCCCTCTGGTCGCGTGCGCCGTTCGCTCGGCGTCTCGCGAGCAGGGGTAATAGCGACCGACGGTTGGAGCGGCCGTTAGCTTAATGCTACTCTGTTGAACGTGCTTTGATTGTAACATGTTTTACACTCTTGACTACGACGTCGTCTTTGACAGGGGATGTTCGTCGACCCTGCCCTGAGCCAGGACGGCAAGGATTGCGTCAACAAAGGGACCGTTGCGACGGGTAGAGCGGCGACGCTGCCCGGATCGAACAACACAGGGCGGCTGTGTTCCTACGGTGTCTTGTGACTGCACTTCGCTGATCTACGTTCCGGGTAGGACAAGGTTTGACCAGACCTAATAACACGTCTTCTGGTTTTACCTTTCTAAATGTTTTGTGAATAACGATGTTTTCCCAAAACGTGTGTTGCTGCAATGCATTTAGGATACGACGCGAGTTATGTGTGAACTGTCTTTGTCACTGGCAGTTAGCTTCTCCGTGCAAATCGGGTTGTTACAGATGTGAAAATGATCTGGTTGTTGTGTGAGAAACATCATGTGTGTTTATATGTACCGTGTACTCACAACTAAGGTAACTAACCTATGAAGCTATGCTTGGTGACAAATGAGTAAAAGAATGTTCTTTTCTCAGCCTGTGATGACAATGAACAGTGTTCACATATTAACAGGTTTTCCTGTTTTAACTGGCCGTATTAAGGGTAAAATAAGAGGATTGTGTTTCCCCCCGGTTCCCTGGGGACTTTTTCATCCTCCTATCAGACATGTTGCACTACATTGTGTCTTTTGTGTGGTAGGGATGCGATGTAACCCTTAGCTTGATTGCTGAGGTTGTGCTAAAACTGCTGGAGAAACTTTATTTTCCTAAAAGAAAAGATTGTTTGGTCGCTGTCGTGTGTGCTTAGCAAGGCCTGTGGCCGATACTAATCGAGAATGATGTATTCTCTCATTATGAAAAACAGCGTTCATCTGTAGAGTGTTTTTGCCATTTTTTGTAGGTGATGTTGGGTTGTGTGTGTCATGTGACCTACAACTGGGTTGGACTGGCCACAGAAGCACATGTGTATGTTGGACCGGGGCTCTTAGAGCCCTCTCTATTCTGTGTTTTTTCCTTAGTAAAAATCAGATAGCAGGTTAGCTCATGCGCTGTGTGGAGCTGTCAAACGCTTCATAGAGCTGACTATGACTGTTTCATATTCTCTTTTTGTCATCACATCGTATCATGGGTGTGGGGTCGTAAAGGGGTGAACTGGTAACCTTTCCTCTCCCCCTTGTTTCTGTCGGTCAGGGGTACACCCCCTGTCCTTCAAGGTTCCCGTCACGTTGCGGTTCGGCACGTTACGGCGGGGGGGGGGGGGGGGAGGGAGTTTCCTGGTACCACGGCCTGGAATATTGGGCGTGTGCACCGCAGAAATTCCCCCGCCATAGAGTACGTCACCGTGCGCGTCTCTGTTGGTAGGACTTCCGTGTGCTGTTCAGGTCCATGTGATGGATCTGTTTCAGGGGGGTGGTCAGGGCTCCTCCTCACCAAGCGCCTATTCGGGCCTTCTGTGACTTCGGACTCCTCCTTCCATGTGAGGGAGCCTCCATCAGAGTACAGAGCCTTCCTCCTCAGATTGTCAAAGTGAGTGGACCCTCTAGAAGGTGTCCTATTCTATTGTATATGTATTCGATTCAATTCGATTATTGAGTGTGTATGGGTTCAGTGCCTCTTCCCCGGAGAGCCCTAAAACCAATTTTTTACATGGCTCAAGGTGCAATATATTCTTTTCAATCTGTACAGCTCGCGTGGGAAGTCTCTCTGGGGATCCCCGTCTCCTTCCTATGGGAGGGTGGTGGGATGTAAAAATGTGAACAATTTTTACCCCCGGCTGTGTAGACTGGGATACATACTGTTGATGCTTCCTTCTTTTCTATTCAAAAAGTGTTGGAGTTAGGAAGTGTCACACCCCTCTTGTCGTTCCCCTGGGCGCCTTGGGGATTCAATGACAGGTCTAAATAGCCTGTTCATTGATGGGGGTGTGTCCCGACGCACGTATAGTGCTAGCTCGCTGTAAACAGGCGACTGACTGGCACGCCTTGGTTGCTTGTGGTTAAAACGGCGTTTTTATAAAGCAACTGAGATGGGGGTTTTTCCTCTTCCGACGACCACATCCCACGACCTGGGTTGGTTATCAACGGATTCTCGTTCATGTCTGGGGGATGATGACGGAATGGATCTGAACATATGTAGAGGGGTCTCACGCCCTTGGGGTGGGCCACCAGGCGCGGTTCGCCTGAACGTCTGGGTGGCGCCTTCTTTTCATGTTAAGATCGACACGCATATCTGCCCTTTCTCCTGGAGTAGGCATGTCGGCGTGGTTAGGGAACGGGACTGGTTCTGGTCACGCTGGTCCGGATCAGTTGAACCCGTTGTCCGCCGGGGATGCAGATCTGCTGTTCTGGTACCCTGAGGGACTTGGGCTTTTTTCAGGGGGAAAAATGCCAGGTCGGTCCGGGTGTCACAGGGTTAAGCGCTATGGAGACCCTGGTTGGGTACGTTTTTACTCAGCACTGTCGTAATGGCTTACGGCCATGCCAGCCTGTACACGCTCGATCTCGTCGGATCTCGGCCGCTACACAGGTTGGTCCTGGTTAGTACTTGGTTGGGAGACCGCCTGGGAATACCAAGTACGGTGTGCTTAGGGGCTGGTTCTCCATTCTTTTTCGCTCCTCTCTCACGCATGGCGAAGAGGGGCCTGTTGGGGTGGTCTTTGACCTCCTCTGGTGACCCTGTGCTTCCCGTATCACCAGGCCCGGTCCGAGGTAATGTTTCGTCGACCCGTAGGCCTGGGTTAACCCTTTTTTGAAAACTGAAACACTTGTACTGCGGTATAGCCGGTGTATACCCGGTGTGTTTTGGAGTTTTTTCTTGAGGGGTTATAGGAACAACCATCGCATTGGGTAACGCCAAGGTGGTTGATTCCCTGGTGTGTTGGAGCAGTGTCAACTCTCGGGTTCACCGGTTGAGGGTGCCCCTGCACGTTCATGACGTCTGCCAATCGTGTCAGCCTTCTCTGCCTCAACCCCTCTGGGTGGGGGTTTTTAAATGGAGGCTTGGTCATGCAACGCCGCCAGCTTCCGCTCCTTCCGCCGGGGCGGCTGTGTTCAGCTGTCCCCTCTGGCACCTGTCTCGTCCGCAGTCTCCAGGCTAGGGTTAATAGCCTGTTGCCTGGTTTTTCCCCGGTGCGCTGCCTGCTTCCGTTGGTTAACC
Organism: Notolepis coatsorum; assembly: GCF_963971535.1. Taxonomy (NCBI): domain Eukaryota; kingdom Metazoa; phylum Chordata; class Actinopteri; order Aulopiformes; family Paralepididae; genus Notolepis; species Notolepis coatsorum. The sequence continues at coordinate 312,864 of NW_028172772.1, forward strand.
TTTTTTGTGTGCTTACGGCCATGCTGACTGCCTGTTGCAGGGTCAGTGTGCCAGGCGGTGTACTATTGGGGGGACAGGGCCCGCTCGGCTGAGGGGCTTTTGTCCGAATACGCTGGCGATGTGGGGGGCACGGCACTACGTGCCCACCTGGTGGGGTCTTGATGCTGGCATCATGGACTTCTCCGGGCCCCCATTCCAGGGAGTCCAGTCCTTTTGGTGGGTCTGGGTCTTCCTTCGCGCTCTGCTGCTACGGCCTTGCCACGGGGTTGGGTTTGCCCTTGACCCCATGATTCTGGGGGCAGTAACGAGGTTGTTTCCCTCCGTTCGTTCCCGGGTGGCATGCGGGTTGTGCGTGTGTGTAGTCGTGGGGTCAAGCCACGGTCTGCTCACCCTGTGCGTTGAGTTGCTTGAGTGCCTCTTCGCACGGTCGGGTCCGTCGCCCTCCCGTGAAGCCACCAATAGGGGGGGTGCCCTCCATTAGGGTGGGTCGGGGGGGCTCGGCCCTCCCTGGTCTGATGGTTGTGGGGGGCCTCAGCAGGGTACATTTGTCGAGCTTCTAGCTCCCGCTCAGCTCCTATTATGCAATGAACGCTGAGCGTGAGCTAGTGTGGAACAGAACGTTAGGTTATGACTATAACCAAGTTCTGTCAACACTTAGTGAACGCTCAGCGTTTAGACGACGCTGCAGGCCCTTGATTTTTCATTCATTCATTGTGATGAAATTTGTTGGGAAGGAGATGAGTGTGTGGCACCACCCCTGCTTATATAGGTAAGCGGATGGGGGTGTGGCCAGATGAATGCTGGCATTTAAAGGTACATTGTGGAATTATTCAGTGTATATATGCTGAAGCGAGATATATGCAATGAACGCTGAGCGTTCACTAAGTGTTGACAGAACTTGGTTATAGTCATAACCTAACGTTAACACTAGCGTCTGGCCGAGGACTGACCCTGAGCCCTGGTCAGACATACAATTAAATACATGAAATGACGTAGAAGAAAACAAAATGGCTGGTTAGAGAAATTAATAATACGACAATGTTATGGCTATAGCCTGGAAGGAAAACAGCTCCGTCTTACAGTTCCCATAACCTTGGGTTATGGCTCTATGGCCTATATGGCAGAACATACAACAGATATGATGACGAAGGCAAACAAAATGGTTTCTCAGTAACTGGAAGCAAACAACAACTCTGTTATGACTGGGGAGATGTCAGTCCCTTGGAGTCTTCTTAAAGAGACATACACACATCAACCAGTCAACCCGGTCATACCGAGAGTCAAGCTGTATGACATGATAAAACAACACAGATCCATAATGACATGATAATATATTCCACGACAATGTCATACTACACACCCACGTCTACTAGGCTACTACAGCGATCCCCACTCATTTCATATAGTGCAAATTAATTGTTCAAATGAAGGCATCCAATATGATTAACCATTGTCTTACCTTAATGCAACAAAAAAAATGAGACAAGGCCGGCCAGCCCTGGGAGAGAGCGGCGAGTCGAGCGGTCAGGAGGCAAACCAGCGCTGTAGGGGAAACAGCGCTCCGATCAAAAATGTGAGTTCACTGTGCATACGGTTGTTTTGATCTTTTAAGCCAAATAAAAACGAACAGATAGTGAATCCGTAAACGTAAACATTTCTAGTTCGACAGAGAGCCAGCTGTAATAATATGAGCAGAGAGCCATGGTGAAAATCGAGGGTGTTATCTACAGAGAATGAAAAGCAAACGAGGCAGGCTGCACAGTTTTGGTTTAAGGAGGGTAAATGCGAGATGAGGAAAGGGGGGGGGGGGGGGGGGGCGCTTGAATCAGATCGAAAAATTGTTGATGGCGGGACTGTTTTCATAACAGAAGGAAAGTCGAAAGTAGATTGTACCGGTGTGTATTATGTCCGATCAGGCAAGAGTATTAGTCTGAGAAAGCGTCCCCTGATAATGGATAGGAAAGAGAGGTAAACAGCGGTGTTTTCAGGCCTTGGAAGGAAGGGCAGCGGCCGTTTGTTGAGAGAGTAGCCATTTGCACCGAATCAAAATGGCCGCAGAGCCACGAGGGGTTTAGAATCAGGAAGTGACACGTCACCTACAATCCTCTAGACTGAGTTTTGGCCGCCATCTAGGGGGGCAGTGGGATAATACAAGCAAATGGAGGAGGAGTAGTTCGCCACCTAGTGGCGGAGGGGGGGGTAGTGCTGGGGAGTTTCCATTACCCATAGGGGAATATTTAGAGTTTAATTCAATTAAGGAGTTTAATTGCGGAGGGGTGGGGGGGTAGTGCTGGGGAGTTTCCATTACCCATAGGGGAATATTTAGAGTTTAATTCAATTAAGGAGTTTAATTGCGGAGGGGGGGGGTAGTGCTGGGGAGTTTCCATTACCCATAGGGGAATATTTAGAGTTTAATTCAATTAAGGAGTTTAATTGCGGAGGGGGGGGGTAGTGCTGGGGAGTTTCCATTACCCATAGGGGAATATTTAGAGTTTAAGTTAATTAAGGAGTTTAATTTTTAAAAATTACCAACTGTTTGTGTGTATACACGGTGGTGTATGTGAGAACTTTGTAAAGGAACTCAAAGTGTGGTATAGAGCGACGGGACAGCTCCAGGGCGACGGTAGACAGCCCCGTAGGGTATAGAGCGACGGTGACAGCTCCAGGGCGACGGTAGACAGCCCGTAGGGTATAGAGCGACGGTGACAGCTCCAGGGCGACGGTAGACAGCCCCGTAGGGTATAGAGCGACGGTGACAGCTCCAGCGCGACGGTAGACAGCCCCGTAGGGTATAGAGCGACGGTGACAGCTCCAGGGCGACGGTAGACAGCCCCGTAGGGTATAGAGCGACGGACAGCTCTGTTGTATGTTAGATGATAGTACGTATGTGAGTTAGGAGCAGGGAACAAACCTGCTCTGTTGTATGTTAGAGCGATGCTCGGTTGTATGTTATTATCATAATAATAAGATCGATATACAGGTTAATTAAATAAGTTTAATTATGAAATAAGAGGGAGTTCGATCTCCAGTGGGGCCTTCTCACACCTAATAAATAGGCAGAGTCTTGAGGGGACACGTCACCAGAAAGAACTGGCACGCGCTGGGGGTCACCCGTGGGACAAACGTAGAGCGCCGAGTGGGTATCGTTTAGCTGCTGGTGTCACGCCGGAAGACAACAAAACAGGGAACAGCCCTGTAGGATTAGATATGGGTGTTGAGAAGGTGGGGGACTAATAGAGAACAAATAGCGCCATGGGCTGTAGGACACTCACACTGTCCAACAGTCTGAAAGGGTGTGGCCATGGCAAGGGCTTGCAGAGGGAAAAAATATATAGAGAACGAGCTGCATGCCCAAAGCCACGGTAGACTAATAGAAAACACAGGGTCGAGTGTACAGAAAAACTGCCGGCGTGGTGTTTCTGCTTTCAGAGTCTGGAGAGGGCCGACGGCGGTGGAGATGAGCCTCAACCAAGATGACCGACAGGGCGGAGATGACCGACGGGGCGGAGACGGCCGACGAGGCGGAGTCCAGCGGTCGCAGGCGGTGTTGCCCAGGGGAGAACGAGGCTGACATCGGAGGGGCCTTCCCGGCGGAGACGCTGTTTAGAGAGCGTTTTGAAACAACAGAGCACGGGCGGTGAATCATGGACAAGCAGGGACTTCCTTTCAGAGTCAATCAGGAGATCGAGAGACGAGACAACAGCGAGAAGTCCTGTGTTCATTGATTAGGAGTATGAGATATAAATGGAGGATTCATATATATAAGATATATGTATAGAAGGATATATATATATATCGAAGGTAGATAAGAGGGAGAACAGTAGAACAACAGGATATAATTATTGGGAGCAGACAGGGGGGCTCCAATGGTTATGAGTCGTTGGATGTTGTTGGTTTTGGTGGTCGGTTTCGGTTCCCTTTGTGCACGAAGGGGGGCGCAAACAGACATCAGGCAGCAGGATCACTGGGTTGACCGTGGGCCGTCTTCGTTTCTTGTGCACGAGAGACGAGGTTGGTTTGCTTCAACCACAGGCTATTTTTGGCATAATTAATTAAAAAACCAAATAATGATTTATGATTCTGAAGGGGTGATAAGAATCAAGGGGGGATTGAGAGAAAATGGTGGTTTTTCAATGTATGTGATGTATAGATTGGGGGGACCACAGCTAAAATGGTAGATCGAAATGTGCATGGAAGCAGGAGACGGTGATATTGACGGTGGTGGAACCAGTGATTTCACAGGCACAGGCCGCGTCAGCGAGGGTTTTGTTATGAATTCCTTAGAAGAACATCTGAGATTAGAGTGTACTGTCTCCCAGGGCAGGAGGGAGAGAGGTTCATCTTAATGAAACGTGAGTTTATTAGTGTTAAAGGTTATGCAGTTGTCATGACAACACGTCGCATGACAACCAGAAGGCGGGGCCGTCGTTGCGACGACGAACATCTATGAGTCGAACGGTGTTTCCGGGTGTAAGGCAGACGATAATCTGACCGAGAGCGAGTAGGACTGAGATCACACAGAGGACTCTCTCTCCTCTTATCACGAGAGAGGGGGGGGGGGGGGAGGAGGAAGAATGCCACGACATCATTAGCTTCGGCTAACACGAGGAGGGTTCAGGCTAACGACTAGGCCTGACCACTATTGGACTGAATAACAAAAGGACAATCTGAACACACCGAGAGATCATTAGAATAGACTCTTCAAGGACGATACAATTTGATAACATCTGATAACATCTGATTATGAGGTTCTGTTTATAGCAATAAAACAACGCTTCTCCTCATAAGGTATCTCACAGTGTCGAAGTGTCGAATTCTTACGGAAGTGGAGAAGTATTATGGTTTATGGATTGCACTAACGGGGGAGATAAGGATCTTATCTACCAGTATCGGAGACGTCAGGACCATTAAAAGTACACAACGCAGAGGAATTGGATGGAGGGCCAAACAGACGAAGACGTGATACTGGCCAGTTTGATCAGAATCTTACAGTGTGATCATGAATGCATTTGTACACAAATATACATATCTGTAAAGAATTAACCTCAGACACAGTCAGAATGTTTAGTTTCTTGAAAAGAGGAGCAGATGGTTCAAATCGATCTGAGAGGGTTGCCAGTCTAACAAATCTTTTTTGAAGTAAAAGAATTTTTTGAAGATGAGATGAATGAGTGCTAGCCCATATTATGTTACAATAAGATATGTAAGGAAAGATAAGACTATAATACAGGATTAAAAAACAACTTCTATTTAACAATGAACACACCTTCCTAATTATACCTACTGACTTCTGTGAGGATTGGTTCATTCCCCGCCACACGCTCCGCTCCTTTAAGGTACTGTGTTGATTGATGCATTCCCCGCCACACGCTCCGCTCCTTTAAGGTGCTGTGTTGATTGGTGCATTCCCCGCCACACGCTTTTGGAGCAAGTATCAATTCCAGCGCGCACCTGTCATAGTTTTTGATTAGCGCCCCAGAGGCTTTTTATACTGGGACTTCCCTTCAATCGATGTCGGGTCGTTTTGGAATACAACTGCTTTTGCCTGCTTTTTCCCCGTTGCTGTGCCTCGTCTACTTTCCCTCCAGGACTTTCTGTGGAGATCCGCTGATGAGAACCTTGTTCCCCGTTTGGAGCTGCGCCTCGTTTACCCGCTTTACGTGTTTGCGCTTGGGTGAGTTGGAACCAAACCCCTCTGGATTATTCTGTCTGTGTGTGTGACGAACACCGAAGATTATCATTTTTGCTTGCACTGGACTCAGTTGAAGTGTGTGTTTAGAAGAGACACTGAAGATATCATTTCTGTTTGCACTAAACTCAGCTAACTTGTGGAGTGGAGAACACTGAAGATTGTCACTGTTCATTGGTTCTGGACACAGCTAAGGGAGGAGGGAACCACACTGCCTCTGTGTTTCGTTGGACTGTTATTGATATCTCTCTCTCTCTCCGTTTTCCACCTCGAGTTAAAGCTGGGAGTATCTGCAGAGCCGCTACAACGTCAGATACCGATTCCCCACCGCTATCACCAGGAGGATCTGCAGAGCCGCAGAGAACTCTGCCGATGGCAGTCTCCCTTGTTGTTTCATAATTGTTACTTTACCCCTTTTGTGACCCTGTAAATAAATACGCCCTAGTATTTGGCTAACTCTGAACTTCCTGTCTGTGCCGTTGCGTTTGAGGTCGGTTCAAACCCTAACATTACGACCCGACCATGACGACCTCAGCCGACACAGACAGGGTCAGAACAGCGTTGGCGGTCCAGATTGAATTAACCAACGACCACAGCCTACAGCTAGGTGTGGCTGCGGCTGCTGTACAGGAGCTCCGAGACCAGGTCCTGCCTATTCAGGAGTCCCTTGGCTCTCTGGCTAGCCTGCAGACAGCCCAGGGTAATCAGCAGACTAATATTCCCCACCAATTACAAGTGCTGAGTGAAGCCGTTAACACCTTGCTTGTAACCCCACCTACTACAGGAGCCTCGGCCGGAGCATCACCCGCAGCCGTGGCAGGCCCCACGCCTCCCGATCCCGCACCTCGGGAGCCCCGTCTCTCCGAACCACGGTTGTTCAATGGTAACTTCGAGGATTGTGCCACATTCATCATGCAATGTGAGTTGGTTTTTCGTCATCAACCCAGCCGATTCACTTCTAAAACTTTGACCAGTCAGCTGGTTCTTTTCGCGTTTATCGCTTTTTCTGGTCAAGTATGACCGACAGATACAGGTTGAATGGGGTATAGATGGGGGGAAAGACACTCTGAGAAAATACGGCGAGTCCGGGAGTCGAACTCGTGTACCCCAGATCCGTGACGCGCACGGTTGTCCCCGACGCCGAAATAGCGTTCGAGGTACGCGGTGAGCTACTGGAGCTCCCCCAGCCGATTCACTTCAAGGGGAGCCCGAGTGGCTTACATGACTAACCTGCTCTCAGGCCGGGCAGCACAGTGGGTTACTGCCTCCTGGGCAATGGGGGCTGATTTCTGTTTTTCCTACCCAGACTTCGTGGCAGAGCTCCACAGGGTTTTCCACCACCCAGCCCGTGGCCAGGACCCTGGAGCTCGGTTGGGCACCTTCCGGCAGGGCAGTGGCGACTACGTGCTGGAGTTCAGACTGGCGGCAACGGAGAGCGGTTGGAACGATCAAGCGCTTCGTCTCACCTTCAGGAGGGGGCTCAACGACGCTGTCAGGGACCAGCTCGCGACCCGTGAGGAACCTGAGTCCCTCGAGGACCTATTCAGCCTCGCCATTCGCATCGACGGACGCCTCCAGGAGAGAAGACGAGAGAGAACCGGACCGGGACCTCCAGAGGTTCCCCAGACCCCCCGTACTCGTGACGGTACTGCGGTCCGCCCTGCTCCCAACACAACTGGTGGTTCCTTCCCCTCCCGTTCGGTGCCCGGGGAGGAACCCATGCAGCTGGGACGTTCACATCTTAGCCAAGCTGAACGGGAGGCAAGGTTCAGGTCCGGCCTTTGCCTCTACTGCGGTCGGGATGGACACCGTATCTCCAACTGCCCCACCCGGCCAAAAGACCAGGCTCGCCGGGACCCCGGGAGATCCTGGTGAGCCGTTTTTCTCGTTCCCAGAGCCGTGCACCACCTAGCCGTCTGATGAGCGTCACCCTGGCCTGGGCGGACCAACGGGCCACGGTGGAGGCACTCATTAACTCGGGTGCTGACGAGAGTTTCCTAGACTTCGAGTTTGCTACCCGGGCCAACATTCCACTAGAGGACCTCGTGAGGCCATTGGAGGTGTTCGCATTGGACCAACACCGCCTGGCTGACATCACTCAACGCACCTGTCCTGTCCTGCTCACCATTGCTGGTAACCACGTTGAGAGACTCCAGTTTTTTATCACCAGATCCCCTCTTGTCCCAGTAGTCCTGGGCCGGCCCTGGCTCGCGCTGCACGAGCCCCACATCGCCTGGTCCTCCGGTACCATCAGGGGGTGGAGCTCCTCCTGTCATGCCCAGTGTCTTCAGGCGGCGTCCTGTCCCTCACCCCGGAGATCCGTTTGTGAGCCGCCTCCAGACCTCTCGACCATACCCCCCGAGTACCACGACCTCGAGGAGGTTTTCAGTAAGTCCAGGGCTCAGGCCCTTCCGCCTCACCGGCCTTACGACTGTGCCATCGACCTCCGCTCAGGGGCTCCCCTTCCCGGCAGCCGCCTCTACAGTCTGACCGTCCCTGAGAAGGCAGCGATGGATCAATATATCTCTGAGTCCTTGGAAGCAGGACTCATTCGGCCTTCCTCCTCCCCTGTGGCGGCCGGTTTCTTCTTTGTTGGGAAGAAGGACGGAGACCTTCGACCCTGCATCGACTATCGCCAGCTCAACGAGATCACCATTAAGAACAAGTACCCTCTTCCTCTCATGAACTCCACCTTCGAGCCTCTCACCCAGGCTACCGTCTTTACCAAGCTGGACCTCCGGAGTGCCTACCATCTGGTCCGTATCCGAGAGGGCGATGAGTGGAAGACCGCCTTCAAGACTCCCAGGGGCCACTACGAGTACCTGGTAATGCCGTTCGGCCTCACCAACGCTCCGGCGGTATTCCAGGCGCTCATGAACGACGTCCTTCGTGACATGCTGGAGGAGTTTGTGGTGGTATACCTAGACGACATCCTCATTTTCTCCAAGACCCTCGAGGAACACATCCAGCATGTCCGCCGTGTGCTGGAGCGCCTCCTCCAGTATCGGCTCTTCGTCAAGGCAGAGAAGTGCCGATTCCACTCCGACTCCGTCGATTACCTGGGCTTCATCGTGGAGAGAGGCTTGACCCGAGCTGACCCTCGCAAGATCCGGGCTGTGGAGGAGTGGCCGGAACCCACCTCTCGGAAGGAGTTACAGAGCTTCCTCGGGTTCGCCAACTTCTACCGAAGATTCATCCGGAACTACAGTCAGGTGGCGGAACCACTTACCAGGCTGACCTCTCCCGCCCTGCCGTTCGACTGGTCCCCAGTGGCGTGTGCTGCGTTCCGTTCCCTCAAGAAGAGGTTCACTTCCGCCCCGGTCTTGCTCCATCCAGACCCCAAGAGACAGTTCATCGTAGAGGTGGACGCCTCGGATACCGGACTAGGAGCTATCTTATCCCAGCTGTCGGCAACGGGCCAGAAGGTACATCCGTGCGCCTTCTACTCGCGTCGTTTCCTCCCTGCCGAGAGGAACTACGACATCGGCAATCGGGAGCTGCTGGCGGTTGTGACTGCCTTGGAGGAGTGGCGTCATTGGCTAGAGGGGGCCGAGGAGCCATTTACCATTTGGACGGACCACAAGAACCTGACGTACATCTGTGCTTCCAAGCGCCTCAATGGCCGGCAGGCAAGATGGGCCAGCTTCCTCAGTCGGTTCGACTTCTCGCTGATGTTTCGCCCTGGTTCCCGCAACAAGAAGGCCGACTCCCTGTCCCGGTTACACTCCAGGGGGGCTCCAACCACTGAGGACCCGACTCCCATCCTCCCAGAGGCCAGGGTGGTAGGAGTAGTCACCTTGGGCATCGAGGGGGTGGTAAGGCGTGCCCTACGCTTCCATCGCGCTCCAGGCAATGTACCGGTTCATCGTCTCTTCGTCCCCGACTCAGTCCAGTCCCGGGTCCTCCAGTGGGGCCATACCAGCCGGTTCGCCTTCCACCCAGGCGTTCATCGCACGTTCTCCTTCCTGGCTCGTCGATTCTGGTGGCCCACCATGAGGAACGACGTCAAGGAGTTCGTACTGGCCTGCGCAGTCTGCGCCCGCAGCAAGGCCTCCCACCAGGCACCCTCCGGGCTATTGCAGCCGCTTCCCATTCCGAGCCGCCCTTCCCAAGCTTCCCTCGGCGGCCGAGACGGCGGACCTCCTGACACGCCACGTGTTTCGCCTCCATGGGTTTCCCCAGGACGTCGTCTCGGACCGGGGGCCCCAGTTCACTTCCCAGGTATGGCGGGCTTTTTGCAAGGGATTGGGGGCAACGGTCAGTCTTTCCTCTGGTTATCATCCCCAGACTAACGGACAAACGGAGAGGATGAACCAGAGCGTGGAGTCTGCTCTTCGGTGTGTGGCTGCCGAGAAACCCGCTTCTTGGAGCCGTTTCCTTCCCTGGGTCGAGTACTCCATCAACTCCATGGTCAGTTCCGCCACCGGCCTCTCTCCTTTTGAGGTATCCCTGGGCTACCAACCCCCTCTTTTCCCTGCACAGGAGTCGGAAGTGGCAGTTCCCTCCGTACAGGAGCATCTCGACCGGTGCCGTCGGGTCTGGGAGATCGCCAGGACTGCGCTGCTCCGGGTCCCTGCGCAGACGTACCACCCTGGGCAGAGGGTGTGGCTGTCCGCAAAGGACCTTCCGCTTCAGTCCTCGGCCAAGAAGCTCAACCCCCGGTTCGTCGGTCCTTTTGAGGTTCTGAAGGTGCTCAGTCCGGCGGCGGTGAGTCTTTGGCTTCCTGCGTCCATGCGCATTCACCCCGTTTTCCATGTATCTTGGGTTAAGCCTGTCTCTCTCAGTCCCCTGATGCCTCCTGCTCCGGACTCGCCTCCTCCCGAGATGGTGGACGGACACCCCCAGTGGCAGGTCCGCCGGTTGATGGGCGTTCGACGGCGGGGTCGGGGGTTCCAGTACCTGGTGGACTGGGAGGGATACGGCCCGGAGGAACGGAGCTGGGTCTCCCGCCAGCTCATCATGGACCCCGGCCTGATCACCGACTTCCATCGTGCTCACCCGAACGAGCCGGGTCGGGCTGGTCGCCGGGTGGCTCCCGTGGAGGGGGGGGTACTGTAAGGATTGGTTCATTCCCCGCCACACGCTCCGCTCCTTTAAGGTACTGTGTTGATTGATGCATTCCCCGCCACACGCTCCGCTCCTTTAAGGTGCTGTGTTGATTGGTGCATTCCCCGCCACACGCTTTTGGAGCAAGTATCAATTCCAGCGCGCACCTGTCATAGTTTTTGATTAGCGCCCCAGAGGCTTTTTATACTGGGACTTCCCTTCAATCGATGTCGGGTCGTTTTGGAATACAACTGCTTTTGCCTGCTTTTTCCCCGTTGCTGTGCCTCGTCTACTTTCCCTCCAGAACTTTCTGTGGAGATCCGCTGATGAGAACCTTGTTCCCCGTTTGGAGCTGCGCCTCGTTTACACGCTTTACGCGTTTGCGCTTGGGTGAGTTGGAACCAAACCCCTCTGGATTATTCTGTCTGTGTGTGACGAACACCGAAGATTATCATTTTTGCTTGCACTGGACTCAGTTGAAGTGTGTGTTTAGAAGAGACACTGAAGATATAATTTCTGTTTGCACTAAACTCAGCTAACTTGTGTGTTGTGGAGAACACTGAAGATTGTCACTGTTCATTGGTTCTGGACACAGCGAAGGGAGGAGGGAACCACACTGCCTCTGTGTTTCGTTGGACTGTTATTGATATCTCTCTCTCTCTCCGTTTTCCACCTCGAGTTAAAGCTGGGAGTATCTACAGAGCCGCTACAACGTCAGATACCGATTCCCCACCGCTATCACCAGGAGGATCTGCAGAGCCGCAGAGAACTCTGCCGATGGCAGTCTCCCTTGTTGTTTCATAATTGTTACTTTACCCCTTTTGTGACTGTAAATAAATACGCCCTAGTATTTGGCTAACTCTGAACGTCCTGTCTGTGCCGTTGCGTTTGAGGTCGGTTCAAACCCTAACAGACTTCATCGCTTTTTTACAAACATGATCAATGTGTTTTTTCCAATTGAGTTTATCATCAACTAAGATCCCTAAAAACTTTGTTGAAGTTACTTATAATACTACTGATAGTAGTATTATAGGCATAGTAGCATAGTAGATAGTAGTAAAGTAATAGTAGAAGACATGTTTTTTTTTTTATTAAAACATTTTAATTATTATTTCAGATATTGATTGAAGGGGTGTGTTTTTAGTTGATGGCAGTAAATTGGGCGGGTTCATCTGTCCTGACTGTGGTGGGAAGTTTGTTCCACCATTGCGGAGCAAGGACAGAGAACAGCCTGCTTCGCTTTGATGACCCCCCCCCCCCCCCCCATTCCCCTCACCGCACGGTATGCAATGGGAGATTTGTGGCAATGGGAAGTGTGGGGAAAATGTGGGCTGACTTTGGCAGGTTGCAGATCAGACGGGTCATTGCGTTCTGTATGAGTTGAAGTGCCTTGGTGGCGCAAGCCGGTAATTCTGATTCTGAATTCTATATTCTAATTCCGGCAGACCTTTATTCTCCTGTAAACAATAATTAATAACAAACTATCCAAACAACTGAGAGCCGGGGAACCCAATCTACTACTTACAGCCTGTCCCCAATCAATTATCCAGCTCTATTAACACATTATAGCCACGACCCAATGCCCACAGCAGCCAGCGGTACACACGCTATCTTTAGAGGAGAATAATGGAGGGGATATTATTAGGATAACAGGGCATTGGTGGTGGAAGCAAAGTAGAAGGCAGGACCATCTGTCAAAGCCTGTGTGTGTGTGTGTGTGTGTGTGTGTGTGTGTGTGTGTGTGTGCGTGCGTGCGTGCGTGCGCGTGTGTGTGTGTGTGTGCGTGTGTGTGTGTGTGTGTGTGTGTGTGTGCGTGCGTGCGTGCGTGTGTGTGCGTGCGTGCGTGCACGCGCGTGTGTGTGTGTGTGTGTGTGTGTGTGTGTGTGTGTGTGTGTGTGTGTGTGTATGTGGTGAGGGGGCCCGGAGAGGGTGTCAACAGGGACAGATAGATGGCCACCTCTCTGGTATGTTAATCACTCCTCAGACCAGCTTCTTTTGTCACACCTCTGTCATCGTTCGTCACGGACAGCTGGGCCAAAGGGTCAGGGAGGGAGGGAGGGAGGGAGGGAGGGAGGGAGGGAGGGAGGGAGGGAGGGAGGAGGGAGGGAGGGAGGTAGGGAGGGAGGGAGGGAGGGAGGGAGGGAGGGAGGGAGGGAGGGAGGGAGGGAGGGAGGGAGGGAGGGAGATGACCTCATACCCCCCTATGACCCTCCTCTTGGCCTCCATCTGTCCCCTGTCCTGCTATGTCCACCCTGACATTGTCCCCTGTTCATACCTGTAGTGGTACAATTAATTACTGCGTTTCAATAGCACATATACTGTAGGTAGTAGTATGATTAAGTATTACATTTCAACAACACATACCTGTAGTAGTACTGTTACAAAGGGTCAGATTAAACCGAATATATATATTTGATGCCTGAGATCCCATGTATAATATTTGTATATCGTTTGATATTCCCTGTATATTCCTTGTACAATATGCACTGAATATCCCTTTAGTCTAGCGGGACAGACCATAATATTCATTCCCCTAATGGAAGCGATCCCCTGGCGCCAGGTACCGAGTAAAGCCTTACCCCCTCGAGCTGACTTGAAAGCTACCGCCGGGACTTGCCCAGGCATGCCCGCTTTCGCCCACGGCTACGAGACCGAGAGGCGACAGAAATGAGATAGGTACTATTTGTTCACGGTACATATATATATGGCGCAGGAAATGTAGAACCCCCCTTGCAGTTCCCGTTCAGTTCGCCTTCAGTTCAGTCTGGTTCAGTTACCGAGTAAAGCCTTACCCACTACGCAACGTGCGGTACAGCAGGGCTCGCATTGCCCCAATATAGTCTCGTGTTATCCTAAATACGCCTGTTTGTCGTATCGTTCTCTATTCATTAGTAAACCTTCATTACGAGTCAAAGACCACGTGGAGTGAGTAATTGTGCGTCGACATAGAGCACTTATTGCCCGTGCTAATAATAGTAACGTCAAGTCCAACCGTGCATTACCGCACCGGAGGATCTACACCGGAGCAGCAGCACCACGGGGGATTTACCCCCGCCCGCAGTGCCACTCTCCGGGCAAGGATTATTGTTCTTCATTGCTTTGACCAAGCTGCTGGAGCAGAGAACCGCCTACCCCACTGCCACTGTGGGATCTACACCTGCCCGTGGGACCATCGCCCAAGCCCGTCTCTGCCGGAGCAGAGACTTGACGGCTCTCATCTGCGTGGAGCGCACCCTGGGATCACCACTGCTTTCCCCGCTGCCACAGGGGTGACATCGCCCCCTTGAACCCTGGACTTGCATAGAGCTTTGGCCCCCTCTGCTGGCTTACAACCGGTAGTACACCCTTTCCCAGAAGATCCCTAGATAATTACTTAATATTCACTATTGATCTGACTGCACATTCTATTTGCCTTATAAGCGCATCTAAGTAATGTAACCATATTCCCTTTTATGTAATAAATATTCTAACCGAGTATTCTGTGTGGAAAACCGTGTTATTGTGGAGTGTTCTAATCTAATAATACTCATGTACAGTATTGGCCAGAAGTACATAGACGGTAGTGATTAATGATATCAGTACTTGATTAATACAGTCAGGGAATTGTACCCCTCAGTTACAATTGGTCCTTCGATAGCCGAGATAATAATTAGCGTAATATTAATATAATATTAATATTGGCATGGCCGATGACGAACACTCCACAAACGGTTCTCCTAAGCTAGATCGCCCGCAGCGCAGACGACAGCCACCTCCCTACCTAGAGGCATACTCTGTCAGTCCAATACCTAGCTTTAAAGGGAAGTTAAACGCGGAAAAAGTAGAAAGTAAAATCATGTCTGACCTTAACAACCAGGCTACCCCGACCACAGAGGCCCGAGTGGGTGCTAATGTAACTGACCAAGCTCACGGTGGGGACCAGGAGGGAACTGACACGACTTTACCCCCAGACAATACCGAACAAATAGCCCCCGATCAGCCCCGGGAGGAAGACAACCCTAGAGAGACGCGCACCCAGGAGACGGATCTCCTCGGTACGCAACAGGAGAACGGATCTCCAACCAGTACTGCCGGGAGCCGATCGCCCCGAACGGCGTCTTCCCCCAGCGAGGCGGACAAGATGCTGGCGCAGGCACTCATCGCCACCCTGGCAGCCTCCACCGAACGCGATCGACTTCAAGCGCAACAGACGTGCGAGCGCGAACACTACGCAGGTGAGCGAGAGCGCTTCCAGGCGCAACAAAGGAGTGAAGACGACCGAATAAGGCTGGAGACCAGACGCCTCCAGACAGAAGAGAACATCGAGCGAAGCCGCGCCGACGTCGCAAATGCACAGCTCCACGCTGCCCATGCCAGCGCCAATGCCCAGCGCGACGTCGCCAACGCACAGCGCGACGCTGCCCAGGCCAGCGCCAATGCCCAGCGCGAAGTCGAGAGAAGCCGCGCCGACGTCGCAAATGCACAGCTCCACGCCGCCCATGCCAGCGCCAACGCCCAGCGCGACGTCGCCAACGCACAGCGCGACGCTGCCCAGGCCAGCGCCAATGCGCAGCGCGACGCCGCCAATGCCCAGCGCGAAGCAGAGCGCGACGCAGCCCATGCCCGGCGCGAGGCAGAGCGCGACCGGCTGCAGGCGGAGCTGATGGACAAACTGGTTGCCATGGCGACACCCCCTCACTCCGCACGGAGCTCTCAGAGGTCGTCAAGACATGGGTCTAGGACACATTCCCCTACCCGACGAAGCGACCCGGGACCCCGCCAACAGGAGGAGCCTGTCCACGTCTCTGAACCCCCTCCCCAGCCGGTCCATACGAGACCTAGCAACCGGGGTACAGAACCGAACCACGCCGAGAGACTGAACAGACGACTCCAGGTCCTAGCAGAGGAAGGGGAGGAGGAGGAAGAGGAATGTCAAGCCGACCAGCAGCAACGTGCTCTGGCCCAGGAGGCCCAGTACAGCCCCGACCCGCAGCAACGTACTCAGGACCAGGAGGTCCAGTACAGCCCAGAAGTCAGCCCCGAGGCCCTGCGCTACAAACCCCCGACTCAACTC
This sequence comes from Notolepis coatsorum, assembly GCF_963971535.1. Lineage (NCBI taxonomy): Eukaryota > Metazoa > Chordata > Actinopteri > Aulopiformes > Paralepididae > Notolepis > Notolepis coatsorum. Next base: position 328,652 of record NW_028172772.1, read on the forward strand.
ACGGGTGAGTTTGACGCACCGTCAGCCCCGAGGAACAGCACCTGGGTACCCGACCTTCGGTACCCACCAAGTACCAGCCCAAGACGACACGCAAGAGGAGACTCGCCTAGGAGGCCTCTCCCCCAATGCTCACCGATGTATCAGTCACCCACAGCGTCATACATCGCCACGCCGTCAATTCCAGACTTCATCCATGAGAATCGAGCACAGTACACGGAGCTCCGGATGTGCTTAGAGACAATGATGGTGGATGTCGCTGATGAACGCCACAAGTATGCAATATTACTGAAGCACCTGAAAGTACCGCGAGCGCACAATATAGCGCTGGCCTACGCCTCCTCTTCGACACCATACACAGCGGCCCTTGCAGCGCTGGACCAGAGATATGGACGTATATGGGATTACGTGATAGAAGAGATAAGGCATATTGACCGCCTACCCCCAGCCACAGACAATCGAGCACTGGACGACCTGTCCATCAGAGTGCAGTCCCTGGTAGGGATGCTGGGAGCGCAGAGGGAAAAGGGTAGGCATGAACTATACGCCAACTCAAATGTAGAGAGGATCTTGGAGAAGCTACCGCCCGCCCGACAGGAGCGCTTTAGGCGGCAGAGAGACCACCGAGACCCTAATGGCCCCGAACCGAACCTCCTCGATCTAGCCGACTTCCTGGCGAGAGAAGTCAGCAGCTTACGGCTAGATACATTCGGACGGAGCACCCCTGGCTCCAGAGAAGGACCCAGGAGAATAAATGATGGAAGAAGATCGGTGACTGTCATGCACCAATCAGAGTCAGTACCGCAGCACTCCAACCACAACACCCCCTCGACGAAAGAGGACCAGTGGAAGATTGAGTGCCAGTACTGTGCGGGAGAACATCGGCTCCATCAGTGCGAAGATTTCAAGAAGCTGACCACGGATGATGTGAGCCAGTGGGTCAAGGACCACCGCCGCTGCTTCCGCTGCGCGCGCAGCCACCTAGCAGCTGAGTGCCACCTGAAGAAAAAGTGCAGCAGGTGCGGTGGCACCCACCTGGAGGTCCTGCACGACATCAACAAGCGTCACCCAGGACAACAGAGTGGGCCCGTCGCGGTCATGTACCACGCCGAGGCGGTGGCACCAGAACCAAAGTTCCACCAGACCGCTCCCTTCTGTCCCGACTGCTACGGCAGACACTGGCGGACAAGGTGCGACTCGTACCACATAGAGTCTACGTCACCACCCACAGGAGTGCTCCACATTGACCAGCACAGCGAGACCCCCCGAGTGCTCCTCAAAGTGGTCAGAGTGCTCCTGAGCCACGGGGACAAAGTCATGGACACTTACGCCGTCCTTGATGACGGGTCAGAGAAGACCCTTCTGCTCGCGTCCGCTGCGGCCCAGCTGGGACTGCGGGGGAGCGAGAACCAAATGACGATTCGGACAATAAGAAGAGATTTAAAGACGATAAAGGGCGAGAATGTCTCCTTCACTATCGCAGCAAGCGGGCAGCCAGAGCGACGGTACAAGATCACAAATGCTTTCACCAGCCAAGAAATAGGACTATCGCAGTACACCTACCCTGTCACCAAGTTGATGGATAAATATGTGCACCTGCGTCAACTACCTATCCCGCTCATAGACGGCGTCACCCCGACCCTGTTGATAGGCTCCGACCATGCAGAACTCATAGTCCCGATTGACCGGGTCCATACAGGCCCCCGAGGCTGTCCTGCAGCAGTCGAGACCCGCCTAGGATGGACATTGCAAGGCCCCCTCGCTAAATCTCTCAACCGAACAGCAGCCACTAGCTGCCTCCACTCCAGAGCGACAGAAGAAGACACCGGCCTCTCCCCCATACAGCAGAGGCTATTGACATTAAGCGAGAGGCCCGTGAGAGAACCGTGGGTACCAGAGGGAGTTCGGAACTCCACCCCCCTCAGCTGCGCTCCAGGCGTAGCTGACCTCGAACCCAGCACCCCAAGCGACTCCTTGACGGGGCGGCCGGGACCGGCCCCTCCTCACACAGGGTACAGAGCGAACAAGAGAAACAGACGGAGGAGGAGAAAGCACAGCCAAGCCCAGATCAAAGCAGTCTCAGGCCCGCTTCCTCCTAAGCCCCCCTTCATCCCGTCCAGCCGTCATGACCATAGACCAGTCACCACCCCGAGCTGCGTGGCCGGCCGGCCGCGTAAGCAAAGTGACCACTGGTACCGACGGAAAGGTCAGAGTGGCAGAAGTGCTCGGCCAAGGGCGGATCTACAACCGACCCGTGGCGAGGCTGATCGAGTCGCCAAGGCTCCCCGACTTGCCTAATGACGACCATGACCCCTGACTTTGTGAACTGCCCGACCCCTCACAACGGACATTGAGTAGTGGACAGTGCGGTTAATCTGTCCCTGCTTAGCTAATTAGGTGGGACTAATTAGGGGGCGGCTGTTACAAAGGGTCAGATTAAACCGAATATATATATTTGATGCCTGAGATCCCATGTATAATATTTGTATATCGTTTGATATTCCCTGTATATTCCTTGTACAATATGCACTGAATATCCCTTTAGTCTAGCGGGACAGACCATAATATTCATTCCCCTAATGGAAGCGATCCCCTGGCGCCAGGTACCGAGTAAAGCCTTACCCCCTCGAGCTGACTTGAAAGCTACCGCCGGGACTTGCCCAGGCATGCCCGCTTTCGCCCACGGCTACGAGACCGAGAGGCGACAGAAATGAGATAGGTACTATTTGTTCACGGTACATATATATATGGCGCAGGAAATGTAGAACCCCCCTTGCAGTTCCCGTTCAGTTCGCCTTCAGTTCAGTCTGGTTCAGTTACCGAGTAAAGCCTTACCCACTACGCAACGTGCGGTACAGCAGGGCTCGCATTGCCCCAATATAGTCTTGTGTTATCCTAAATACGTCTGTTTGTCGTATCGTTCTCTATTCATTAGTAAACCTTCATTACGAGTCAAAGACCACGTGGAGTGAGTAATTGTGCGTCGACATAGAGCACTTATTGCCCGTGCTAATAATAGTAACGTCAAGTCCAACCGTGCATTACCGCACCGGAGGATCTACACCGGAGCAGCAGCACCACGGGGGATTTACCCCCGCCCGCAGTGCCACTCTCCGGGCAAGGATTATTGTTCTTCATTGCTTTGACCAAGCTGCTGGAGCAGAGAACCGCCTACCCCACTGCCACTGTGGGATCTACACCTGCCCGTGGGACCATCGCCCAAGCCCGTCTCTGCCGGAGCAGAGACTTGACGGCTCTCATCTGCGTGGAGCGCACCCTGGGATCACCACTGCTTTCCCCGCTGCCACAGGGGTGACATCGCCCCCTTGAACCCTGGACTTGCATAGAGCTTTGGCCCCCTCAGCTCGGAACTAGGAACTAGGCAGAATCTGCATATGGCTCGCTGATAACAAACTATCATTACACATGGGCAAAACAGAGTCCATTCTCTTCGGTTCAAATAACAAACTCAGCAAGACCGACGGCTTCTCAGTTACAGTGGGTGACAATATTGTCACAAGGAAAGATGAAATTACCTACCTGGGGTCCATCCTAGAGGCTAATCTCTCCTGTGACAAAATGGCATCCAATGTAATAAAAAAAGTCAACCAACGAACTCGATTCTTGTACCGGATCTCCTCTCTGGTAAACAAGAACACCCTGAAGACTCTGGCAGGAGCACTCATTCAGGGGTACTACGACTATGCTTGCACCTCATGGTACCAAAGCACCTCAAAGGCGCTAAAAACAAAATTACAAACATCTCAAAACAAACTGGTCAGACTACTGCTTGACCTTACTCCTAGAACCCACCTCACCCCTGCCCACTTCGACAACCTAGGATGGCTTAGAGTAGACGACAGAGTACAACAACTTGCAATGGGCCTGGTCTACAAGATACACTACACGACCAAGGTACCCATGTACATGTCAAAATACTTCCCAAAGGTCAGTGAATACCACGATCACAACACCAGAGGGAGCTCCACAAATCATGTCAAACCCAGATTCGGCTCAAATAAGGGACTAAACACGTTTCGCAATTATGCCACATCAATGTGGAACGCCCTACCCAAAGCTGTAAAGGAATGTGGATCACTACCCACTTTCAAAACCTCTCTCAAGGGACACCTACGGGAGACTGCAATTCAACACTGGCCCCTGTAAATATCCTAACCCAATCATTCCAACCCCCTCCAATGTACAGTCATTTACCTAGTATGGTTTTGTCAATAGTTCAATGTACAATTGTGTTTGTTTGTACAGTGTCTCCTCCCCCCCCCCCCTCAATGTACAGTGTTACTTGTTTATACAGTGTGCCCCCCGCCCCCCCCCCCCCCCAACCACCTCCAATGTAAATTACCCAGTATGGTTGTCAATTTCCCAATGTACCCAACCCCCCCCACCCAACCTCCAATGTACAGTTTCTACGTCAAATGTATATACTCCCTTTTCTTGACTCCTTCTGTATCACAAACAGTACTGTATTTGCAAATCTGGTATGTCATAAATGTATAGATGTAGCAGTACTGACTATCTGTATGTCATGTATGTCATATATGTCTATATGAATTGAAAATGGGGGACCCTGATGGAAACAAGACAAACGTCTTTCTCAGGTCTGCATCCCCTTAACAATTGTATGTATTGAGCCGTACTGTATTGTACCCATTCTGCAATCTGTTAAATAAAGTTTTCATTCATTCATTCATTCATCCCTCTGCTGGCTTACAACCGGTAGTACACCCTTTCCCAGAAGATCCCTAGATAATTACTTAATATTCACTATTGATCTGACTGCACATTCTATTTGCCTTATAAGCGCATCTAAGTAATGTAACCATATTCCCTTTTATGTAATAAATATTCTAACCGAGTATTCTGTGTGGAAAACCGTGTTATTGTGGAGTGTTCTAATCTAATAATACTCATGTACAGTATTGGCCAGAAGTACATAGACGGTAGTGATTAATGATATCAGTACTTGATTAATACAGTCAGGGAATTGTACCCCTCAGTTACAAGTACAATTAAGTACTACGTTTTAACAGCACATACCTGCAGTAGTATGATTGAGTACTACGTTGTGGTCATGTGATCTTCATCAGGTATCTCTAGAAAAAGTAGAAATGATCTTCAGGTCCTGTGAAGATTCAACAACAAACAGTAAATGGTAAAATGGCTGCTTTTTTACATAGAGCTTTTATCCAAAGCGCTTTACAATTTGTTCCTCACATTTTACCCATTCACTCACACATTCACTCACACACCGACGGCGGAGGCAACTATGCAAGGTGCCAACCTGCTCATCGGGAGCAATTAGGGGTTAAGTGTCTTGCTCAAGGACACATCGACACGCTGCCCGGGCGGAGCGGGAATCGAACCTGGAATCTCTGGATTGCCAGACGACTGCTCTACCTCCTGAGCCACTATCGCCCCCAGTAGAAGACACACTAAAATAAACCGGAAGTATGCAGATATTTTACTCAAGAAAATATAGTCACATCAAAAGTATTGCACACTGTCTTCACTTTCGCACATAAACTCTGGACAACACGCAGAGAGTCAGGTTTATTGTTGTTCGCTTTCATCACTTCCTGTGAAGGTTGTCTGACCCGAGGGCCGAGGTCGAAAGTGAGATAGAACCTGATCACGTTCTTCACAGTAAGAAGTAACTGTCTTATAAAGAATAGAATAGAATAGAACAGAACAGAATGGATAGAATATAAATACTTTATTCATCCCGAGGGAAATTTGGTTTGGAAGTGGAGTAAAATGTAGGATCTTTGAAATGCAGTTAAGTAAAAGTTACATGTCCCTTAAAATGACTCAAGCATAGGTACACTTCTTGATTTAATTTCCCTGAAATACACTGTTCAACATGTTTTGTTGAAAGCGGACAGCAATTGCTACTCAAGAATATAGCTGGTGACAAGTCAGCCATTCATAGTGACCCACCTGTTCTCCCTAGCATTTAACCTTCCCTACCCATTACCACCCTCCTCCAACCTGTCGTCCCCCTTTTCCCCTCTCCTACCCTCTCTGCCTCCCCTCCCCTACTGGCTCCTGTTGTATTTTCGTTATCTGTTACTGTGCATTCATATTGTTCCCCGTTTCCCTGTGGTTCTTTGTTTCTTTGTTTCTTTGTTTTTCTTTTTGCCTACTGTCAGCGACTTTGGGTTATTGAGAAGCGCTTTATAAAATAAATGAATTATTATTATTATTTGATTACCAGCTCTAACTCAGAAAACGAGCGACTTGGATCAAAGTGGTAATGGGGGACATTATCATTCCAGTCAGCTGCGTGGAGCGAGCCAGAGCTGTGCTGCTGTCCCAGGGTGTAATGTGTGTGTTGTAAACACCAGCGTGCCACCATATTGTCTAGCAGCAGATCATATTCTACCATGTTAACACACCATCTGTTTACCCACATAAGCATTCATTACACATAATGGAGCACACACAGCGGACACCACATCCTGTCATGCACACACACACACACACACACACACACACACACACACACACACACATGCACACACACAAACACACACACGCACACACACACACACACACGCACATGCACACACACACACACACACACACACACACACACACACACACACACACACACACACACAACATGCACATACGTACATGCAAACCTATATGGACACACAGACACACACACACACATGCACATACGTACATACAAACCTATTGGACACACACACACACACACACACGGACATAGACGCCTACGTAATGGAGCAGGCGAAGCGGGTGCTCTACCAGTATTGAACTTGGGGGAGCAAACTTGTCTCTTTGCTCCCTCACTTTTTGATCATATGATATATCCCCCCCCCCAATATATAAATATTATCTAACCATAACTACGTAATTTCAATCAAATTAATAATACGCAATGACACTTAATAGCAAGTTTTTAAGTTTCCAAAGATTGTGTGACCCCCCACTTTAATGGTTTGATCCAGTGCCCACGGGCCATGGTTCGTCGGCATGACGTATACGACATGTTGGGGGAGGCGGCTTTTTCGAAAGCCCTTAAAAAATTCAGGCTTGATATTGGATAACATTGTGAGGATTATTCTTCGGCGTTTACATCAAAATGGAGCAAATCATCATGTAAGTCGAACACTGTGACTGTATACTAAATGCGCAAACAGATTGAAACTGAATATTTCTCGTATGGTGAGCCTCGGCGCTGCACCGAGTGAATCCAGAGATACGGGATGGTGCGCAGGCGCTGTGATCACCCAACGGCGGAAATAATGCCGCTTTGAGCAGTTTATAAAAAAATATTAAAAATATGTATTAGCAACGCCGAGCTTTCAAACCATCCCGTATCTCTGTGCGAACCCCTCGTGCAACTGTGAGCACCTTTGTAATGTCTCTGTGATACTTGTATAACGAACGGTTCGGCCAGAACCAGTCCTTCATGGTAAATCTAGGTTGGTTTCCCATTGAGGAGCAAGTGACTGTGGATTCACTCGTTGCAGCACAGTCACGAAAGGGGCTAATATGGACCCTGATGTAAACAAGACAAACGTTTTTCTCTGGTCTGCATCGCCTTAACAATTGTGTGTATTGAGCCGTACTGTATTGTACCCATTCTGCAATCTGTTAAATAAAGTTTTCATTCATTCATTCAGCCGCCGCGCTCACTGGGGCTATTGATAGCGTCAATTAGTTGTTGTTGTTGTTGTTGTTGGTACTGCCGCTGCGGATGTGAACGGGGCCGGAGGGGCTTTGGGAGGATGGGAAAGTTATTATTATTATTATTATTATAATAGTAATTGGCTATCATACGTGCCTAGCTAGCGTTAGCTAAAAGAGCCCTTGCAGTGAAGTTATTATTATTATAGCTATCATACTGCAATATAAACTGAGTTTTATAGTGAAAAGAGCAGCTTTATTTTGGTCAAGATTGAAGGCTCTATATTGCAGGAAATTGCACATACAGGTGTTCATTAAATGTTAAAAAAAAGAATAAAAAAAAAAAGAATAAAAAAAAATCTTGCACCCCCACTTTCAACTATAACTAGGCGGCCATGCACACGGACACACACGGACACACACAGACAGTTACATGGACATGCACAGCAGGGACACATGTGCACGTACACTACACACACACAAACACACACACAAACACACACACACACACACACACACCACAGATGCTTCATGTTCAGGTATAGTAAGTTAAACGTGCACGCACACCTATGTATTACATGCTTGTTGCATACATACAACAATTAACGTGTGTTTTAACAACAAACCAAAACATTTTAAAGCTACAAAAGGCAGTAACATAATCAAGATCGTATCCATGGACCAACGCATCCAAATAGCCGGTGACTTCCTCCATTTGCACATCATATCTTATTTATTTTCAAACCACCCAGGTTTCCAAGTCGGGCCTCCTGTCATAACAAACCGCCCACACTAGTTACTATCCATCTGCCTGTTGATGCCCTGTCACAGCTGAGCATTCTGCCAAGCCGGTCCAAGCCCAAGTGGAGCCCACGGCAACAGCTAGGCCAACGATGACAGATAGTCTCCGCTTAATGGACGTGTATCACTTACCCCCTGCCCGTATCGCGCGGTTGATTATTTACCTAATCGGCCGTGTTGCCAGACGGCGCAGGGAAGG
>NW_028172772.1:342325-353435 GCF_963971535.1 Notolepis coatsorum
CGGCATTAAAATGTGATATCGGAAAATATCGGTATCGGTTTAAAATAAAATAAAAATACAAAATTATTTTAATTTTATTTTACATTTCTTTTTTTTTGTATTTTATTTTTTTATTCTTTTTTAAACAAACATATAAACAAACATGACAACACACGATAAGATATACAAGCATTAATTGTCAGGGCACATCCAATGGGATCACCTTTTGGTTAGTTGTTTTATATAAGATATACCCATAATACCTGTTATCTAAAAAAAAAAACCCTACATACATATGCTCAGCTCGAACCCCCCCCTCCCGGACCCCACCTTGAGAAGTACCTCCACTATCCCTCGCACCTAACCAGACACTACCATTATAAGCTAGCTTTTATTCTCTCCACCACTTCTAACCACATTGACATTTTGGATTCATTGAGACCCAGAATTCTTGCTGTAGATATTTCATGGTAAATTACATCGAGATATGTAAGAAACCAAACTTTACGGCACATTTTTTCCGGTTGAAACCAGCGTGATGCGATCAGCTTTTTGGCTACTGTGATACCCGATAAAACCAATCTCTTTAGCTGTGGATTCACTGCAAACTCAAAAACATCATTCAACAGCAATACCGAGGGGTGTACAGGTATATTCCAAGATACGAGTTTTGATATTTGTTGGGTCACATCTTTCCAGAATGCCTTAACTGGTGAGCAGTCCCAATACATGTGCATAAATGTCCCTTCGTCCCCATTTGTACATTGGGTGCATTTGGAATCTTGTTTGAGCCCCATTCGGCACAGTCTTATAGGAGTCAAGTATGTCCTGTGAATATAGTTAAGATTGATTTGTTGATGATCCGGGTTCCTTGATGTAAGTCGGACATTTGCCCAGGCTCCTTGCCAATCAAAGTCGTTTTCCAGGTCTGGTATATCCCTCCTCCAGACAGAGTCAAGTTGGAGGGTTTCATACGAGGACGTTAGTAATTGATGATAAAATTCTGAAACAAAACCTCTCGATGTCTCTCTTGAGTAGAAGAATTTGTGGTATCTGTGGTGTTCAATTGGTCTGTCTAATGGAACACCGTGAGACTTCAAACATAGCTCTAACTGTTTGTGAAAAAGCCATGTGGACTTGGTGAGATTAAATTTTTTGCGTATTTCTTTATCACTACAAAAACCCTGTTTGTTAAAAATATCCCCTAATGAGTGTATGCCTTGCTCTTCCCATATAGGGAATCTTATAGGTCGTTTTCCAATTAAGAGAGCATTGTTATTGAATAAGGGAGTATGATTGTGCCATTCTTGTGGGTTAGGATTTTTTTTTTGTGATTCACGCCATATCCGGATCGCATGAGTAATTATGGGGCCAAATTTTCGTTCACAGTGCTTGATTGGTAGTTTAGTGTATGCTATGTCCTTCAGTCTATGTGGGGCTACTATGTTTTCTTCTATTTTTCTCCAAGATGCTAATGCTTGGGAGTCAAACCATGTTGTCAATGGACTTAATGAGTACGCCTTAAAATATAGGAAAAAATCTGGAAATGCCATGCCACCATCTGCTTTATTTCTCTGTGCGGTGGATCTTTTTATACGTGGTGGTTTGTTATTCCAAATAAATTTGTATGTGGAGGAGTGTAATCTTTTCCAGTAACCCTCTGGAGGGGGTAACGGTAGCATTGAACAGAAGAAGTTGATTTTAGGTAGTACATCCATCTTAACTATTGATATCCGTGCTTGTACTGTGTTCTTAAGTTTTGCCCATCTATCGAGGTCGTCTTTGATTTTGTTTTGGATTTTTGTGTAGTTGTGCTTCACCGTTTGTCTTATGGTAGGGAATATTTCCACTCCCAAGCATCTGAAATGTTTTACCATCGGTATCTGTCCTGGGAGGGTTGTATCTTTTTTTGCAGGGGTGTTAAGTGGAAGGAAAGCCGACTTCGGCCAATTTATCTTAAATCCCGATAAATCACCAAAGTCCTCAATCAACTTGAGCAGATGAGGCAATGTGGTGTTGGGGTTTTTCATGAACAATATTACATCGTCCGCATATAAACAAATTTTTTGTTGTGTGCCCTTGATTACGATAGGTTCTATGGATTGGGATTGTCTTATATATTGTGCTAACGGCTCTAATGATAGATTGAACAGACCGGGACTAAGAGGACAACCCTGTCTGGCAGAGCGTGATACCGGAAATATTTCAGAGATGATTGTGCCTGTTATAATCATGGCCGATGGGTCTTTGTATAATACTTTAATCATATCGATGAATCCTTTTCCTAACCCCATCCTTTCTAGCACTGCCCACAGATACGACCATTCCAGCCTGTCAAAGGCCTTCATAGCATCCAGGGACAGCATCGCCTTAGGTATGGTGTCCTCTTTGTCGGCATCAAGTACGTGCAGTATACGTCTTATGTTCTCAGTGATCAGGCGGCCTCCTATGAAGCCAGTTTGGTCCGGGTGAACTAAAGACGTCATATGCTTTTGTAATCTGATGGCTAATACCTTAGAGTACAGTTTGATATCTGTTCCGAGGAGGCTTACAGGTCTATAACTACCGCACTCGTTGGGGTCTTTGTCTTTTTTAAGGAGGACTGTTATGAGTGCAATATTGTCGGTTTTATGGAAGTTCCCCTCCTTGACTGAGTATAAGATCATATTTAGTAATAAGGGGCCAATTATGTCCCAACAAGAAAGGTACATTTCTGATGGGAAACCGTCTCTTCCTGGAGCCTTACCACTTTTCATTGCGGTTATGGCCATCTTGAGTTCCTCTAGTGTGATCGGTATTTCTAACTGTTTAGCGTCATCCTCTGAAAGTTTAGGGAGAATAATTTGATTAAGAAATGTGTCCATTTTGTTTTGATCGAAGGTCATTTCTGATTTATATAAATCGGAGTAGAATACTTTGAATGTATCGTTTATTTTTACCGGATCTGTTACAAGTACTTGTTGTGCTCTAATGGTAGTTATATCTGCAAATGTTGCATTAATTCTTAATCGCATGGCTAATAGGTGGCTGGGTTTGGAACCATGGGAGTACTGCTGTTGTCTTGTGCTGCGTATTTGTATTTCCGATTGTTGTCTGTATATGTCATTGATCTCTATTTTTAGTACGTTAACTTGATTTTCTAGTCGAGTTGAGTTGTTGTATTTCAGAGAATTAAATAACGTTGAGTAAAGCGTTTCCAGCTCATCCAGTTTTGTGTTTTGATTCTTGCGCATTTTGGAGGAAAAGCTATCCGTGAAGTCTTTGATCATTCCCTTTACCGACATCCATATTATTCTGGGGTCTTGCACCGAGTTTGCATTCTCCCGTTGGAATACTATAAGAGCTTCTTTGAGTTGTGTAATGAATTCCTTGTTGTTAAGCAGCAACGAGTTAAATCGCCATCTTGGGGCTCGGGAGGATAGTATACCAAATGTACCTTTAAGGAGTAAATAACAGTGATCTGATAGTGCGTTGGGTATCATTTCCACTTCATAATTATCAAATAGTCTCTGTGATGCAAAGACATAATCTATTCTGGATAGTGTCTTATGTCTCGCAGATCGACAAGAGTACTTTCGGGTCGTGGGATTAAGTAACCGCCATAAGTCCTTTACACCTGTAATCTTTGACCAATCCTTTAATGCCTTCGATGAATTCTTTTGTTCGCTGGAAAAGGCGAGGTAAGATTTGTCTATCCTTGGGTTCCAGATGGCATTAAAATCCGCTCCTATTATAAATGAGTAATCGGGAATGTCTAACATTGCATTGGTTAGTGTAGTGAAGAAATCTTCTTCGTACAAATTTGGGGCGTATACCGCTATCAACGCTATTTTCCTGTTCTTATGTTCAATCTTAGCTATAGTTATCCGACCTTCTACATCAGACCATACTCCCTTTAGTACAATATTCAACTTACGTTTAACGACTATTGCTACACCCCGAGTTCTCGTACCAATAGAGGAGTGACTGATATTATGGTATATGTTGTCCGCTAATTTACCTATGTCTTTCCCTAGAATGTGTGTTTCGCTTAGCAGAGCAATGTCCACATGTTCTTTTTTCATCAGTGTGAGCACGCTTTTGCGTTTAAGTTGGTTATTTATTCCCCCGGTGTTCCATATCATTATATTCAAACTAGCCATAGTCTATACATGTTGCATTGTAATTTTTGGTAATGCTTCTAGAGTGCGAGGCAATACTAGATATACATCCCACTAGTGAGGTCCCGTTGAGAGCCGAGCTTAAAAACATACATATATATAAATAAAAATCCCCTACCCTTCCCTCCCACCGAGAGTCGTACAGGATTGTGTTCCATGAACACAACCTTTGCGTATGACTCTCTCCCTTGCACCACCGGATATCCCAGAATGATCCAATTGTCCTTAACATTCCTATGTATACCATAGGATCTAACACTCTAAATTCTACCATAAGTAGAATGTCGACTGTGGCTTGGCCACTTACCCGTAAAAAATAAATAAATAAAAATTTAAATGAGATAAACTAAAAATAAAGACCAAAAATAAGCTTCAATTGTCATGCCTTAATCACTTACATTTTATATGAACTTGTAATTTATAGTAATTTATAGTAACCCATGAATAATATGAAGGTATTGAACTGAAGAGAGAGCCTCAATAAATCAGAGAGAGCGGATGAAAAAGAAAGAAAAAAACAAGTAAAAGGAAGAGAACATTAACTTAGATCTTAAAAGAGCATTGTTATGCTTAAACATCTAAAGTATTAATTGGAGAAGTAGTGAAATTATTTCCCATTAATAAAAAAACAATTTTTAAATACGTATATGCAGCATTTCCCCCGACCGGGGTGGGCGATGATCGTTGTGTAGAGTGATCTTTCAGCCGGCCGGCTATGATGGCTCTGTGGTTTTGCATCTAGATAGCTGTTGATTATTCCCCCGAGGGGCTTCTGGTAGAATGAATGACCTCGTATTGCTGATATTCCAGAATGCTCCATATATCAAAGAATGCTTCGATGTTCTAGATTATTCCAATATGTCATTTTTACATTGTCTGAATGTTCCAGTATGTTCTGGAGTGTTCCAATCTTAAATCCAATATGTCCGCAATAATATACACGTCGGGGAAAGCATTCAAAAACTCTGAGCACGTAGGTCTCTCTGTCCCAAATCCTCGATTATTAAAGGTTGTACTATATGGTGACCTTGCATAACTGAGATTTAAAAGGCCATTTATACACTAATCTGCTCCTGTTCAGACAGGAATTTGGCTGCCTCTTCAGGCGATTTGAGGAGAACTTTTGCTCCTTGTTTGTCGACGACGCGAAGTATTGCAGGGTATATTAGTAGGGGTCTGTATTTCCCCAGGTATAGTTGAGACATCACCGTCTTGAACTTGGCACGCAGTTCCACTACCTCACGACAATAATCTTCAAAGCAGTGTATTGGTACCTCCATGTGTTTCAGATTGCCTTTCATCCTGCGAATTTCACGCATAATCATTTCTTTTATTCTGACTTGGCGCAGTACAACTAATATCACTCTGGGCTTAGCGTTGTTGTCACTGGAGCGGGGTCCCAATCTGAAGCACTCATCCACCTCCGGTATTTTAGGAAGGATTCCTGTTCCCAAGATTTTCTGTAATTCTGTGGCAAACTCTTCAGGGTTTTCACATCTCACTGATTCGTCCAGACCGACAATGCGAATATTCAGCCTGCGTTTTTGATATTCCATCTCGAATATTTTGGCTTTCTGTTCTTTATTGATTCGCGTGAGCTCCTCCGTTATTTCGCTGAGCTCCGTCTTGATTTCGTTGTAGTTCCCCTTCATCTCAGCAGTTAGGTTAACTGTGTTAGCCTCTACTTCCTTGTAGATGTGAGTGAATTTGATTTTGTGGGCTTCCACTACTTTCTCCAGAGCCTCGGTGCGTTTATTCTGTGCGTCGGCGTCCGCTCTCAGCGCATCAATTTTGCCTTCAATAGATTCTTTAATAGCATCTACTTTTTGAGTTATTATCTTCTGTGATTCTGTGATAATAGCATCTACTTTTTGAGTTATTATCTTCTGTGATTCTGTGATCATTTCCTCCATTCTCTTCTCCGTTGTCTTCCCCATTTCCTCCATTTTCCGGATGATATGTTCGGTATCTGCGGAGGTCTTTGATGGGGTTGAACTTGAAGCGGCCTCTGTCAAGTCAATACTTTCTGCTGTCCGCTGTACGTATCCTGGGTCCCGCGGCGGGACCTCTTCGACTGGTTTTTGGTCTTTCTTTGGGTCTTTCCTTGATGGCATCTCGATTCTTTTGGTCAATATAGTTAGTTGATAGTCTCAGTTGATATATGCGTCAAGTTTTAAACGCATTAATGGTATATAAATATGATTTTAAAACGGAAAAAAAATAACGGGTGAGCAGCTGTGTCACATGCGACCTACTCCATTCTAAAGCTATTTTACATTTCTATAACCTTTATTTACCCAGGCAAGCAAGTAAGAACAAATTCAGATTTTATTTATTGTCAAAAGTATGCATAATGTGTTAATTTAGTGATATGTGATGTTAATTACCTGAAATTATTCCATTTTTGGGGGGGGGGGAAGCCTATTGCTTATTAACAGCGAAGGAGTGCGCCGAATGCTTCCGCGTTTTCCCTGATTGGCTGCGACACGCGGAGCGGAGCGGCAGAGCTTGCGGCATTATTTAGCCGTAAACCGCCATGATTCTCATTCGAAGCTTAGCTCACCTGGCGGCGCGGCGGTTTCAAGTTCAAATCCCATAATTTTTTTTTTTTTTTTTTTTTACGTGTATTCTTTCGCCGGTTAAGGTTAGGCATGGTTAAGGTTAAGGTTAAGGTTAGGCATTGTTTCGGAGTTGGTTAAGGTTAGAAAGGTTAAGTTTAGGCGCTGTTAAGGAGCTGGTTAAGGTTAGCGTTTGTCTTAGAGAATGGCAATAGACAGCCTATTTCCGCACTGCCGCTCTCTCGCGCTGCCGCGGTCACATGGTCACATTGTCACATTCTTGCACTCCTCCGCTGTTAAAAAGCAACACGCGGGGGGGAAACCCTGCATATATCGGTATCGGTTGATATCGGTGATATCGGTATCGGAAATTAAGAGTTGGACAATATCGGTATATCGGTATCGGTAAAAAAGCCAATATCGAGCATCCCTACTTCTTGGTAAAACTAACCACTACAACTGATCAGTACGAACAAGCACTGAACGACGGGCTGTCGGGCTCTTTATGCTGCCGGTGCTTCTCCCTCCGCGTGCGTCCCCCGCCTGCGCCCAGCTGCTCCCAATCGCGTCTGATTAGACTCGATGAGTCGGGACGAGGTGGGAGTCACAACACTGATGGTGTTTAGGGCGTTCTTCGTTTCAGCGGCAGCCACATCAGGTTACATTGACATGCTATAATTGTCTCAACTTGAATCAGATCGCTTGTCATTTAATAACGTACATTTTCAAATAGCCCCCTATACCGTGACAGACACTATTCCAAAGCAACTGTCATCAGTTTGGCTCACCTGTGGTGCTATAGTTGGCTCATCGTGGCATCCAGATTGACTGCTCTGCGGTCACTCTGACTCGCTGTGTAAATTACTACTACTTTGTGTACCATTGTGGCATTTGTAATTTCTAGTTTTCCCCACAATATTAACTTTTTTGTGTGCACAATACTCGGATGATAGCGGTTGATGATTCCTGGTGACGTTGCTTCCTATGTACTCCCACCACCTGGAATCCCAACCTGAGCATAACATAAGAGAAAAATGGCCACCATGTGAATATGGTCCATGGCTGTTGCTGAGCATTTAGTGACGGTGGTGTAGTGGTTAACCCTTTCACTACCACACTACCAACGGGTTAACCCTTTCACTGCTGCAATACAGAAGGTTAACCCTTTCACTTAACCGGTTAACCGTCTGTAGTGTGTTAGTGAAAGGTTAACCTTCTGTAGTGTGGTAGTGAAAGGGTTAACACTGTCGCCTCACAGCTAGAAGGTCCTGGGTTCAATTCCCGCTTGGGGACCAGGTTTGCCGCGTTGCCAGGTACCCAGGTGGGGTATCTTCCGAGCCTTTCTGTGTGGAGTTCTCCCTGTGCTCGCAAGGGTTTCCCCTCCCAATAAGATAAACCCAATGGAAAAACATACAGAACAGATAGCTAATGTTGTCACGTCCCTGACGAAGACAGACAGGAGCCCTTGGATTGATCCCCAGGTGCGGCCCACGCCACAGCCCTTGTCTGCTCCCGGCTGCCCTTGGGGAGAAGGACAACGGGATGGGTCAATCAAGTGCAGAGAGACATTTCATCGCCGATTCAGTGCATGTGTGTGTGTGTGTGTTTCTGTGTGTCGCTCATCTCGCATATGTGTGTTAATCTGCATGACAATTAAATAATTCTTGATTATATGGTAGCTGGCGGTATTTGGAATGATAATGTTATATAGCTGTCTATAGCTTTTGCTAATTAGGCAGCCAGTGTAGTTTTCCTTGGGGAATAGATGGAGAGCTATTTCTCTCAGGTGATTATTGCTAGGATGGTGTGAGTATTGATAGGATGGTGTGTCCCTTTGTGTCAGATCCATGTTCCTTTGTGATCCCAGGGCCCTGTTTCTCGTACCTGGTTCAACTAAGTCGATCAAGATGTCATTATCCAGATTCAGTTAACCCGATGTTTGAAGCCGGGATTTTCCTGTTCCTCGAAGGTGGATTCAGTCTCGTTAACTCGATTCAGACTTGAGACCCAGGCTAAGTGCGCGCGGCCGCTTCAGGTGAAAAGCCAGCACGTATCGATGGCAGAGATCCTGATTCTCTAACGGCATTGATTGATTAATTGATTTAAAACTTTATTGACAGATTGCAATACGGCTCAATCGCCTCGCCGACAAGTTAAATGCGTTATCTATAGGCTAATTTTAAGTCCCTCATTACCTCAATCAATCAGATTATATTTCTTTAAACTTGCCTGCTGGATTGAATAATCAAATGAGATCTTGCTAGCGAAAATAATTAGTTAAACTGTTATACAGAATTACGATATGGCTCTCTTACCCATTGATTGATGTATAGTCGATCTTTAACTTATCTCCACTGTGGTCTAACGGGTTGTTCTTTTGACTTTCACGCAGACGACCGGGATTCGAAACCCTAGTCTTTTCCTTCTTTTTGCAATATAGGAATAATTCAATTTGGTGCACGTTGAGAGCTATATAAAGAATGACATCCTCAATGCATGTAGATTTATAATATTTTAACTTAAAACCAGGCTACTTTGGCGTATAATCATTAATATTATATTCAAAAAAATTATATTGGAAACACGGGGTTTCGAACACCGGTTGCTGGGTTGGCAGGCTTGAGCACTACCGCTGCACCACTGTGCCAGATGGGATAAATTCATTGTTTATACATTAATGAACGAGAGACCCGTGTTTAGAATATTCTTTATTTTGAATGAAGTTTTATTTCTTTATCCTCATTCATTAATGTGACGTCAACGGCTCATTCAATTTCTCAAATCCGTCAAACAGCGCATCTCATCAGACATCTTAATCCCAGTTACAATTAAAATAACCACGTCATAATGTGTACATCGCACCGAGCGAGCGCCACGGTATATATATATATATACGTGCATTATTTAGGACAAAGTGAATTTAGTATCAGCATTTTGGGTCTATTTTACATTTCAAAAGCCCCCTCTGGAAGAATGGAGCACAAAAACGTAATTCAGAATGGTATAATGCAGATCGTAGACTGTGGGAATAATTTCAGGAAACGGGCTGTCACTTTTTTGCGGGGGCGTGGCGATGGTTCAGGCTAACTTGAACTTAAACTCTGCTTTCGACCAGGCTCAAACTTTTGGATCTGTTGTCATGGTGATTTGGAAAATCCAGGTACGGGGAATCGGAAAGTCCGGCTTAAGTCAGACTTACCCGAAAGTTATCCGGCTAACTCAGTTATCCAGGTACGGGGAACGGGGCCCAGGCCAGGGACAGACTGGGACAAAAAAAAAATCCTGGGCCCTCATTTATCAACAATGCTTAGAAAGTGTTCTATTTTCGTTCTTAAGGGAAGTCAGTAGACCTCGTTACCGGACGTCAGATAAAGCAGACAAATGCACTATATAGTATATTGTATATTAGGAGAGGAGAGGAGAGGAGAGGAGAGGAGAGGAGAGGAGAGGAGAGGAGGGAGGAGAGGAGAAGAGAGGAGAGGAGAGGAGAGGAGAGGAGAGGAGAGGAGAGGAGAGGAGAGGAGAGGAGAGGAGAGGAGAGGAGAGGAGAGGAGAGGAGAGGAGAGGAGAGGAGAGGAGATGGAGAGGAGAGGAGAGGAGAGGAGAGGAGAAGAGAGGAGAGGAAGGAGAAGAGAAGAGAAGAGAAGAGAGGAGAGGAGAGGAGAGGAGAGGAGAGGAGAGGAGAGGAGAGGAGAGGAGAGGAGAGGAGAGGAGAGGAGAGGAGAGGGAGGTCAGATTTGTATACAGTAGGTCAGATGAAGAGCGTGGACAGATCGTTCATACCGTGACGCCTCATTTTCGCATTTTGTACTTTAGGTTGTACTTTAGTTTCTATATTGTATATTTTGTATAGTGTTTGGCCTTTATTCTTTTATTCATTATTCCACTTGAAGAGCCGCAACATGGTCACAGCCAGGAGGATGTACAGAAATCGAAGCCGCGTCGCTCTCCCGCTCGTTGTCGTATCGTGGGCGTCGACCGGCCCACAGAGCGTCCGGCCCCCCTGGGACTTCCCCCGGCAGGGGAGAGCAGGGTTGGTTGTCACACGGGTAGGTAGGTTATCACATTCATTATATTTCTCTAAAGGCGCTGTCTCCCATATTTTGGTATGGAAATGTCCAGAATTGGGATCAGAGCTCACCTACATAGTCTTCTTTGGAGTAAGACGACTGAACTTGAGGTGAGAGGACTTTTTGTGTTTTTCATGTGAAATTGTAAATATTCAGCTCCTCTGTATTTTTGTTTTAGGCTTTTACACAATTGGTTTATAATGAAACAATTGTTACCCTTAAAAAGTGTGAAGAGATAGCTATAGTTTAGATTGTTGTTAGCTAGCTAACTAGTTTTTAGATGGTTGATAGCAAGACATTCCAGTTGGGGTTGGTCCTCACATTCTCTTTTGGGGTTGGTTGT
>NW_028172772.1:353635-463635 GCF_963971535.1 Notolepis coatsorum
GGTCCAGGGTTCGATAACCGCTTGGGGACCAGGTTTCCATGATGCCAGGTACTCAGGTGGGGTATCTCCCAGGCCTTTCTGTGTGGAGTTTGCATGTTCTCCCCGTGCTCGCAAGGGTTTCCCCCCCGATAAGATAAACCCAATGGAAAAACATGCACAACAGATTGCTAACGCTGTGGCGTCCTTGATGAAGACGGACAGGAGCACTTGGATTGGTCCCCGGGGCGCGGCTCACGTTGACGCCCTATCTGCTCCCGGCTGCCCATGGGGGGAAGGACAACGGGATGGGAAAAGTGCAGAGAGACATTTCATCGGTGACTCAGTGCATGTGTGTGTATGTGTTCCTGTGGGTCGCCCATCTCACGTGTGTGTGTTAAACTGCATGACAAATAAAGACTTCTAGTCTAACAATTATTATTATTAACCGATATCAACCGATACCGATATATGCAGGGTTTCCCCCCCCAAAAAACGGAATAATTTCAGGTAATTAACATTACATATCTCTTGTCGTGGAATTAACACAACATTATGCATACTTTTGACAATAAATAAAATCTGAATTAGTTCTTACTTGCTTGCCTGGGTAAATAAAGGTTAAATAAATGTAAAAAAAAAAAAAAAAAAAAGATATTTGAAAACCGATACCGATCATTTCCGATATCACATTTTAATGCCAATATCGGTTGGCCGATAATATCGGACATCCCTAATTATCATCATTGTTCAAATTAAATAAGGACAGCGAAACAATAATGACAATAATGATAAGCCAATGTATGTTGTGATTGTTATTATATCAAGGTGTATGTCTGATGCAATACGAAAGGTATTCCTTGTTGATCTGCAATCAAAGATTACAGAAACATAGCTTGGTGCAATGTCTAAGTTGTCAAGAACAGCACAAGAAGCACTTCTATGCGGTACAGTAGTAAAAGGCATCTGATTAACAGATGCAAATATTGTACAGTATTTGTATTTATCTCGTATCTGGCTTAAACAAGTAGGCCTGTTCATATCACCAGAGCCTGAGAGAGAGAGAGAGAGAGAGAGAGAGAGAGAGAGAGAGAGAGAGAGAGAGAGAGAGAGAGAGAGAGAGAGAGAGAGAGAGAGAGAGAGAGAGAGAGAGAGAGAGAGAGAGAGAGAGAGAGAGAGAGAGAGAGAGAGAGAGAGAGAGAGAGAGAGAGAGAGAGAGAGAGAGAGAGAGAGAGAGAGAGCTAGCTAGCTGCTAAGTGAGTATTCCCTGGGAAGGTCTGTCATCAATCACTGAGCAGTTAGAATCACACGGCCACCAGCGCTCGCATCATCAGTCTGCGCCAGCAGAGAGAGCTCTGTCGTTACAAAATTAGACGGGGCAATCACGCTGCCCTAATCTTTCATGGCTTTGGGTAGAATTGAACTTTCAGTTTACAAAAATACTAGCTGATTCATTATCTAGCCATCAGGACAGAATTAGTGGACTGGAGAAACTGAAAAATCACTAGTAACGTAGCTGTCTCATTAATGCCACAACTTAAGAGAGGGATGTTGTTAACGTTATCTCTGGAAGCTGGAAGGGATACTTTGTTTTCAAGAGTAGAACTTTGCCTACTCATAGTTAACGTTGCCTAACGTTAACGTTATCATCAGCTCATTGTATCATGGTAATGTTGGCTGCTGACTTGTTAGCTAGCGAGCAAGCAAACAACAGTGACATTTCGTTAACATTAGGTCTTGAGGTTAGAGTCAACATTAATACTAGCAAGCTTAGCTACCTCATTGACTTGGGTTGAATACCCCATTGCAGCTGTGGCTGCCGTGAGGTCAAAGTTCAGGGTCTGGCTCTGCTGTGCAGTATCCCACCACGGGACAGCATATTGCCATTATGTATCACTCTGACCGTCAATATCGGCGGTGACAGGCGAATGATTATGCTGGTCTGGCTAACGTGTGTGTATTGTCAAGGAGGTTTAATACATTTAATAAGAACATGCAGTCAGTTTCATTAGCAGTTTTTTTTTTCAACTCCCCTCCCAGATTTGTCCCAAATGTATTTACATCCGCCCTGAACCTATTTATATTGGCCCCGGGACGACGGGAGGTCCTTAACCCTTTCACTACCACACTACCAAAGGGTTACCCCTTTCACTACCACACGACAAAGGGTTAACCCTTTCACAACCACACTGCAGAAGGTTAACCCTTTCACTACCACACTACAGATGGCTAACTCTTTCACTACCACACTACAGACGGTTAACCGTCTGTAGTGTGGTAGTGAAAGGTTAACCGTCTGTGGTGTGGTAGTGAAATGTTAACCGTCTGTAGTGTGGTTGTGAAAGGTTAACCGTCTGTAGTGTGGTAGTGAAAGGTTAACCGTCTGTAGTGTGGTAGTGAAATGTTAACCGTCTGTAGTGTGGTAGTGAAAGGTTAACCTTCTGTAATGTGGTAGTGAAAGGGTTAAGCTGGAGCCCTCCTTCCATTGTAAACAATGTCAAAGAGAAAGAGGATCATAACTGTACTTATATTATCGTATAGCACTGCTCAGCGTCATAGTGCAAATACTCCACCTCAGTACTTGCGCACTGAATAAAAACTCACAATGTACCTTTACATACCAACATCTGTCTGACCACACCCCCATCCACTACCTACATAAGCAGGGGTGTGGCCATGCCCTCATCTCCTTCTTCACATGAAGTGCTTTGAGAAGCTAGTGAAGGGCTACATCTGTTCCTCCCTCCCCATCAACCTGGACCCCCTGCAATTTGCATATCGCCCCAACAGGTCCACGGAGGACGCCATAGCCCATGTGCTGCACACAGCAGCATCACACCTGGACAAGAGGCAGGGGAACTATGTGAGAATGCTGTTCATCGACTACAGCTCAGCATTCAATACCATAGTCCCCTCCAAACTCATAGCCAAGCTCAGGGACCTGGGCTTGAACTATGACCTCTGCCAGTGGGTCTTGGACTTCCTGACGGGCAGACCCCAGGTGGTAAGAGCAGGCAACTGCACCTCCTCATCCATCATGCTCAACATAGGGGCCCCCCAGGGCTGTGTTCTGAGCCCCCTCCTCTACTCCCTGTACACACATGACTGCGTAGCACAGCGGAACAACAACAAAATCATCAAATTTGCTGATGACACAGTAGTGGTGGGCCTGATCTCTGCCAACGACGAGAGGGCCTACCTGGAAGAGGTAGAGAATCTGTCACAGTGGTGTCAGGAGAACTGCCTCTCCCTGAACGTCAGCAAAACAAAAGAGATGATTGTGGACTTCAGGAGGTTGGGGGTCAAGGACTACAGCCCCCTCAGCATCGACGGGGCACCGGTTGAGAGAGTGAACAGTTTCAAGTACCTCGGAGCCCACATATCCGAGGATTTGACATGGACCACACACATTGACAGTGTTGTGAAGAAGGCACGACAACGCCTCTACTTCCTCAGGCGCCTAAGGAAGTTCCAAGTCAGTCAGAAGATCCTTAGGAACTTCTACTCATGTACAATAGAGAGCATCCTGACTGGCAACATCACCTCCTGGTTTGGGAATAGCACTGCACAAGACCGTAGCAGACTACAAAGAGTGACACGTTCAGCCGAACGCACAATTGGAGGGGGGCTTCCCACCCTCCAGAACATTTACAACAAGCGGTGCAGGGGGAAGGCTAAGAGAATTATTAAGGACTCGAGCCACCCGAACAACTGCCTCTTTGAACTGCTGCGGTCAGGCAAGCGATACCGGAGTCTTAAGGCGAGCACAGAAAGACTCAGGCCATCAGGCTGCTAAACGAACAATAAACACTATGCAACAACCATCAAATGCACACAGCACACACACCCACACGCACACACTCACTTAAACAAACAACACACTGCAGCACCCACTCTCCACACTTTAGATCACACAAACACACTTTATATTTATTGATAAAGGATTTGCACTACAACTCGTACACCTACTGTAAATTGTACCTAAATTGCACCTCATCCCATTTCTGCCTTGCACTATTATAGTATTGTATACTAGTACACTGCATAGTATTGTATATTATATGGTAACTCAGTTACGTCTATTCTGCATCGAACATTGTACATATGTCTATACTGAACACTGTGACCTCATTTTTTTTTACTTCTAATTTACATGCTATACTATGTTATTTTATTTCATACTTATCTTGTCTTGCACAGTCTCTGGACCGTAACAGTAACAGTAAGAAGCATTTTGTATAAAAGTATTCTGTACTTCTGTATGACAACTATTAAAGAAACTTGAAACTTGAACTTGAACATTCACCACAAGGAAGTGCCTGTATACCAAACACTTGAGCTAGGTTGTTTAGACTGAAGAAAGGAGAACAGAAGAGCAAGGAGATACGGTGACATTATATCTTTGTTTTCTCTCTCTCTCTCTCTTTCGAGAAAATACGGCGATAATGTCTTCGTCACTGGGGTGTCTGGAAGATGATGATCATTCTGACCTCCACCGGCTTTTTCGTATTAGGGGCTCGCGTCGCTGGTCTAATCCCCACCTGCAGTCCTCCATGCTGCGGCTGGATAGGTATTGAACCTCCGGTTCTACAGCTGGACTGTGCAGGAGGGCCATCGGCTGTTGTGAGAAGCTAGCTTCCTCTGGGTGAGTGATGATTTTGCTATGCGAGCGCCAGTTGTGTTGCTATGGGGGGTTAGCTGCACTATTTACGAAAGCCGGCCCCAGACTAGTATCGTTTGTTCGGCCTCTTAGACGGCAGAGGGAGGGTCCTGGTTTGAAGCCCACGGTAGTCAAGCTAGTGGGCCGTGACCAAGATCTGTGGTTAAAACCCGGGGTCTCTGGACGAGCGGATTTCTTCTCTGTCCCGTGAAGGCCCCATCTTTCGAGTTGAAAGTTAAACCCTAAACACGAGGAAAAGTGGGTTTGGATATTCGTTATCGGAAGATCCACGCTCAAGCCGGCTGCAGCCCGTAAGGGAATTGTGCCGACTCCGCTGTATGTCTGTTAAATCACCGTTCTGAAAACTGTGTTGACTTTTCTTTTTCTCTTCTCTCTTAGGATGAGGAGGGAGTCAGACGGCGGCCTATCTGAAGTGTGGCTTATTGTGTTCTTGTGTACAGTTCAGGTGATAGCTGCTTAGCTTGCGTGCTAGCTGGGTGGCCTACCTGTTAGCCAGTTAGCTGTTAGCTGCGGCGCTAGCTCATTGCGTTCACTAGGCTAGGAACGTTAGCTTGTTGCTATCAGTCGGCCTGAGTTGGCTGTTAGCTTTATGCTACACTGTTGAACATTGCCGTGAGAATAGCAGGCCTTAACACTCTGACTACGACGTCATCTTTGACAGAGGATGTTAGTCGATCCTACACCGTGTGCTCTGCCAGCGAGGACTTCGTCAACATGGAGAACGTAGCGGCTGGGTAGCGCAGCGGACATTGCCCTCATCACCAACGCAAGAGACACCGGGTTCGACTCCGGCTGTCGCCGTTAACCAGTGCAGTCCTCTCAGCCTGCGCTCAGGGTGTAGGTAGGAGTCCTTCTGGACGCTTAAGGCCTCTTCTTTCCTTCCTTTCTAAATGTTTTGTAATAACGATGTTTTTCCAAAACGTATGTTGCTGCACTACATTGGGGATACGACATGTGTTGTGTGTGAATTGTCTTGTCGCTGGTATAGTTTCTCTCTACCTAGAAAATCTGCGTTGTTTTTTACCTGAGTAAAAATGTACTGGTTTGGTTGTGATGAGAACTTGTGTGTTCATGTAACGTTAGTTAACGTGGTTGAGCTCACAACTAGTTGGGTTACTAACCCTGCAAAGCTATGCTCAGTGACATAATGATCGAGGGGTGAGTCCTTCTCTCAGCCTGTGATGACAATAAACAGGTAGCGTGTTCACATATTAACAGGGCAATACCTGTTCAACCTGGTCGTATCAAGGGTAAGGTGGGGAGCGGTGATTTCCCCCCGGTTTCCCTGGGGCTTTCCCCCCTCCTCTCAAACATGTTTTGTTTACAATATATTGTTTCACTATGTTTGTGGGGATACGGTGTAATCCCTCAGCTTCTGCTGGGGTTGTGCTCCTGCTTGAGACATTTTTTTTTCCTAGAAAAAAGATTGTTTTGGTCGCTATCATGTGACTTAGCAAGGCCTGTGGCCAATACATAATCGAGGACTTGTGTCTTCTCTCGTTATGAAAAACGGCGTTCCTCTTACGGTAGTGAGAGTGTACTTTTGCCTTTTTTGTTGTGATGAAGGGTTGTGTGTGTCGTTAAGATCTACAACTGGGTTAGGTGTTGGCCTACAGAAGTCACATGTGTAAGCTCTGGTACCGGGGCTCTTAAAGGGGCCCTTTCTGGGTCTGTGTTTTTCTTTGTAAAATTCAGATGGCAGGTTTCGCACATGAGTCTACAGTATGTGAAGCTGTTAAAAGCTTCATGTAGCATGCTATGACTAGTGTTATGGCTCTACTTTGTTATTACATCGTATCAGGGGTGAGGGGTCATAAAGGGGTGAACTGGTAAAACCTTCCTCCCCTTTTTCTGATTGGTCAGGGGTTAAAACCCCCTGTCCTTCGGGCTTCCTGTCACGTTGCTGGATCAGCGTGTTACAGGGTAGGGGGGGGGGGGGAGGAGGGAGTTTCCTGGTCCCACGCCATATTGGGCGGTGGACCACAGAAATTCCTCCACCATAGAGTACGTCACTGGGCGCGTTTCTATTGGTAAGCCTTCCGTGGGTTATTCAGGCTCCATGTTATGGACCTCTGTTACAGGGAGTTTCAGAGCCTCCTCCTCAGGGAGTTTAGAGCCTCCTCCTCAGGGAGTTTCAGAGCCTCCTGTGAGTTCAGACCCTCCCTCCCAGTGAGGGAGCCTCCTCAGAGTTTCAGAGCCTCCTCCTCAGATTGTCAAGGTGAGTAGAACTTAAAAATAAGTTCTGCTCTGTTGTATGTGTATTGAGCTTGGTGGGTGATGCAACGCAGTAGAGACGTTTGTTCTTCTGCTCTGCTCCCTACTGGTAGTGTGTGTATTGGGTCAGAGCCTCCTCAGGGTTTTTCAGAGTCTTCTCCTCGGGGAGTTCAGAGCCTCCTCGGTGAGTTAGAGACTCCCTCTCAGTGAGGCAGCCTCCTCAGAGTTTAAAGAGCCTCCTCCTCGGAGAGTCCTAATCCAATAGTTACATAGCTCAATGTTGCAATATGTCTTTTCAATCTATTGCTCACGTGGGAAGTCTCTCTGGGGGTTCACCGTCCTCTCCTTTTTGGAATAGGTGGATGGGGTATTGTTTAGGGTTTCCCTGACTCCTCGCCTCGTCTGTTGAGTCATGGGTTTCCCTCCGTCATAGGGGTACGTCGCTCCCCGTTCCCTCTTTTTTTTTTTTTTACTTAAATTTTTATTAAACATTTATAGACAAACAACACAACATATACAATAACTTCAACAACACTATTAAACAGACATAAATAATAAAGAAAAAATGTAATACCCAAAAGACTAAAAATAAAAAATACTGACTTAAGCAAATAAAAAACATAAAACAATTGTCATATCTTAAACAAAAATAAAATTAGAAAACATTAAGTGTGTGACATGGGTTCAGAGAACCTCTTTGAACCTCTTTCCTCCTTTACCCTTCGCCCTCTTGTGGTGTATTTGGTTCTTCCTCTGTGATGTCGTTTTCGTTCCCCTTGTAATCCTCCCACTTTCCCCATCTTTCTCCAAATGTCTCTTCCTGTAACCTCAGCATGTGTGTTATCCTCTCCATATCCTGTATCTCTTCCACTATTCCTACCCATTGTGCTATTGTCGGTGGGTCTTCTTTGTACCACAGTCTTGTTATTGCTTTTCTGGCCGCTATCAACATTATCTTTATTAAATATTTGTCCCCCCCTTGTATTCCCTCGTGTGTCAGGTCTCCTAAGTAAAGCACCAGTCCTGTTTGTGGTAACCCGTATCCTAATATTCTGATCATTGCCTCCCCTATCTCCTCCCAATACCCCTTCAGCTTCTGACATCCCCAGAATATGTGCGTGTGATTTGCCCCCTCCTTCCCACACATCCTCCAGCATGCTCTTTGTGTTGGTGCATATTTTCATTGCATAAACATTCACTAACGTAATCATTTGACCCTCCATTTTTCCCTTCACCAGAACAAACCTTCCCTCCTTGTCTCTTACTTCCTTGATCAATTCAAATTTGACTGTGTTTTTGATTAACGTGATTACTCCTCTCCTCAGGTTCCGTTTAAAGGAACTATAGTATGCATTTTCATATCCAAATCTCTTCAGTTTCTCATGATCCTGTGCTACCAAATGTGTCTCCTGCAGAAAAATCACTTCCATCTCACTTTTTTTACACTTCAACATCACTTTGCCCCTCTTTATCGTATTATTCATTCCATTAACGTTTAACGACATCATTTTTATACCTTTAACCATTGTCATCTTTCTTCTTCTTTCGTCTGTCAGTCCCCCCCATGTCACATTCATTCCCCCCTCCGGTTGTAGCCTCCGCTCTCTTCACCGAATACATATAATGATTAACATAAATAAAAAACATAAACTTTACATAAAGTGCTCCCAAGGCGTTCGGGGGGTCCCTGTGTCCCCCCCTGTCCCCTGCTGGTGGGTGAGGAGTAATTGCTCTCGTAGTGAGAGGCCTCCTCCTGACGGCTTGGGGGTTTGAAACCTTTACCCCCAACCGCTCGTCATATTTGTCCAGCCTTCTTACTGTTTTTATTGCTGTCGAGCTCCTGGTCAAAAGCGCTCTGTCCTTCATTCTGATCAAAGACCCCCATTTCCTAGGTCCCTCTCAATGTGGCTCATATGTTCCAATGTCCCTCCTTCCTCCCAAACCCGTGTGTGGTGTCTTCTGTGTACCCCTTTTTACTTTCTTTACCTCCCCTCTATTTTCTATGTGATGTCCATTTATCCCCTTAATCCCTTCCAACTGTGTTACTCGCAGCGTGTGTCTATGTATTTGTTTCAATATGTTCTGTGTTCCGTCTATCATACCTAATTATATTTCCATTTATTTCCTCCATCAGCATGTGTATTATGTGTCCATGTATACGTTATGTTCGTTCCTATATCCTGCCTCTACCTGGGAATGTGTGTTTATGTATATGTTATTTCAGTTTCTATATTTTGTCTCTATTTGGATAGTTTTTTCAATCTCTTGTGCATGTACTCATCCATTCGTCTCCTCCCGCCTCCTCTCCCCTCCTTCTCCATCTCTGGCCTCCTCGTCTGTCTCCACCTTCGGTCTGTCACGTCTCACCTCTGCCTTCTCCTCTCTCCTCCCTCCTCTCCCGGGTTTCGATCTCCTACTCTGGTCCATCAGTCTTTTCCCCTCGATTTCTATCTTCTTGGTCCACGCGGTTCTGAGTATCAATTCCTTAATCTCAAATCTCAGAAAGTTAATAATCACCGCCCTCGGAGGTCTGTCCGGTCTCGGTCTCGGAGCCAACGCCCTGTGGGCCCTCTGTATCTCCATTTTTTCCAGTCCCGTCTCCTCCAGTTGTTCTTTGATAAGCTTTTCCACATATGTGACCAGGTATGGACTTCAGGGTCATGTTGAGGGATCTTCATTTTTTTTTTACATATTATGAAAGTACAGATTCATACCTTCAAAATAAGCCATCACTTGAACATTTTGGTGGGATACTTTGCAAGCTACTTCCTATGATTCATGGTGATTATCACAAAACGTATTCAGAGATAATAGCCTTCAAGAGACGAGCAGGCTATTCGGTGACAATAGTGAAACAACTACAACACTACCCAGAAGTCATTGTAATCCATGGCCCCCCTCTCTCTAGGGCAATTAACACCTGGCAGCTTTCCAGTCTGAGGCTCTTTATTATTACAATGAGTCTGGTGACTGCAAACACAACACCCAGATAGTTAGATCATCATCATCACAAGTACCGGTACCTGTCTGTACCACACCCAGTCTACATGATTGTGGAGACAGAGAGAGAGATAGTTAGATCATCATCATCATCAATCATCATCATCATCACAAGTACCGGTACCTGTCTGTACCACACCCAGTCTACATGATTGTGGAGACAGAGAGAGAGATAGTTAGATCATCATCATCAATCATCATCATCATCACAAGTACCGGTACCTGTCTGTACCACACCCAGTCTACATGATTGTGGAGACAGAGAGAGAGATAGTTATTGTAATTGTGGGACAAATCAAAAGACACAAATAGTGTCTTTGGTCTATACTATCTGCTATACTTTATACTATACTATGCTACTATACTCTACTATAATGTACTATAATTAGTTTTAATAAAATGGGGGACCCTGATAATAAACAAGACTAATCAAGTTTCAAGATTTTATTATCATTTAAAAAAAAATAGGCATGATGTACTATATTAGTTTTAAATAGACAATAATAATAACTTACCCGTGGATGAAGAGGAAAGCTTCACGGCAGATTTGTATCGCCCCGAAGAAATAGTTTGTGTAAGCACGTTGTCTTTTTTTGGAAATCGATTTATTTCCGATAGTCCATTCTGACTTTCGACCAAAAGCCTGGAGCTGCGCCATAATAATCAAGTCTTTATGATCCTCTTCGAGAGCCGCTATCTCAAAACGCCTTGTGTAAACTTCATCACGGTCCAATTTTGTGATACATGACCGCCGATTAAGAATGTCATTTTCTTTATCACCCTGGACGCATTTACAAGTAAATCGCAAAAGTCTTTCCATTTCGCGTTCGTGGCTCTCATCAGATTCAACTTCCACAAAGCACATTACGTGTTCTACATTGTCTCCAAATCCGTTAGGTGTGTTGTCACCATCATCTGGCTCTGCCTCGTCTTCAAATCCGTTAGTGTTGTCACCATCACCACCATCACCATCATCTGCCTCTAACTCGTCTCCAAATCCGTTAGTGTTGTCACCATCATCTGGCTCTTCAGCGTTGCTGCCAGTGATTATAGCCCGCATAACGTCTGCGTTGTCTTCTTCTTCTGAACCAGAATCTGAGTTTCTTTTTGGATTTTTCTTCTGCACAAACAAATCCGCGATGAATGTTCCTAAAGCGCGTTCATCTTCAACACAGTGTGCTCCAAAGTGAGCAAACCGGTTTAATGCCTCGGCAACTGCCCTCGCTGTGGGTTCCATGGTGACTGTCAAACATGCACTGCCTGCTCTCTGTTTAATACTCATCCATCAATGGCATCAACTTAATGACGTCACCGCCTGACCAATAAGCATTTAGATGTAAATACATGTAGTGTGGTAGTGAAAGACACAACAACTAGGTTAACCTTCTGTAGTGTGGTAGTGAAAGGTTAACCTTCTGTAGTGTGGTAGTGACGGATAAAAAAACGGATAAATAGTTTTTTTTACCATATTTCTACACATTTCGCTGCCACATTACAAATTATGAAATCGCGACGAAATACCCCTGAATAAGAATTTTAAAAAAAAATAAAGATTCGATGACTAATTCGGCCAGAAACGGCTTTGAGGCGAAGCGTTACTAAGCGCTTCTGTAGTGTGGCAGTGAAAGGGTTACATCAGTTTCTCGCCAGCTTCGCTTCGCCCTGCAGCAGCAGCAGCAGCATCAAGCCGCGCGATTGTAACATTTGTAACGTCGACACAGCCAAGCTTTCAACAGTGTTATTTAGATGTATTTACCCATTAGGTTGGAAAAAATGCACCCTAACGAAATTCGTTCGCTCATAAAATTCTAACTGTGTTTTAATGGTTTTTAATTAAGTTAAAACATGCGTTTTATAACGGGTCAAGGCCTCTTTTTTTAATCTTTTTTTTAGACACTGCGTTACGTTGCTTATAACTTATAACATTAAGATAGTGTATTAATAGTGTGTTATTCTCTCTCTGAGAAAGGAGAGCTAAATAATGACGTCTGTGTGTTAACACCTATTAAGTACAAGTACTTGCTACCTGTGGACAGGCCCACAGCCCGCTCGTGTAGTTTTTTATCCTCAATTGAAAGAAAATTTGTGGAACTATTATAGCAATAATTACCTCATTTACAAGTTGTATTTAAGTTTGCAACTAAGGGCAAATAAGGGAACAGATTAATGACAATTCAAATATGTAAAAAAAATCAAGATTTCGATTTTTGGGATTTTCTGGACAGCAAGACATTTGTTCATTTCAGAGCACCTCCCCCTTTGCGCATCAAATCGGGTTTGGTCACGGCGAGT
The DNA here is from genome assembly GCF_963971535.1 of Notolepis coatsorum. Classification (NCBI taxonomy): domain Eukaryota; kingdom Metazoa; phylum Chordata; class Actinopteri; order Aulopiformes; family Paralepididae; genus Notolepis; species Notolepis coatsorum. Next base: position 365,799 of record NW_028172772.1, read on the forward strand.
CACATATTGGGTCACCGATTCCCTTTCGACTCCTTCTTTCAATCCCCATATTCTGATGTTATTTCTCCGTGACCTCCCCTCCATGTCCGATATCTTTGTCTCCATCTGTTCTTGTTTTTGAATCGCACACGTTAACACCTCGTGTATCTCTGTGTTCCATTCCTCCGTTTGCGCCGTTCTAGTCTGTACCTCTGTTACGTTTCTGTCCTGTTCCGCCATCTTCTCATCTACCCTTTTGAGTTTGTATTCATTTCACCTCTGAAGTCCTCCTGTTCCTTCCTCAATTCCTCCCGTAACTTCCCAATATCATTTCTTATCGTGTCCGAGTTCAGTTTTATGGTCGCCAATATCCCGGCCTGCATGAGCTCGGCCCATCCTGGCATTCCCTTGTCCGTCTCAGCCGAAACTCCCCCTTCCTCCGCCTGCCTCTTCTCGGTCTCGCCTCGGGGGTTCTGCTCCATCGAACTCTCCTCTTCCTGTGAGTCCTCCATTTCTCTTTCCTTCATAATTGTTTTCTCCTCCTTCCTTCTCGTTTGCATCTTCATTTTTAATCACTTTTCGTCACTTTTCGGGTCTTTATTTCTCCGTTTTTCACTCTTTTGACCAGGAGTCTCACCGCATGCGTGCTACCCTTCCTCTCTCATACCGGAAGTCCCCTCTTATGAAGTATGGTTAACGGGGTGGTGTTTTCCCTCAGCCGCGTCGCATGGGACCCATATCCGTATTTTTTTCTTTTCTGTAGAAAATTAAAAAGCGGCTTCTTGTCGTTCTCCCAGACGGCTTGGAGGAACGGTATCTGGTGTCTTGTTAGACTATCCATTGATGTGTTTTGGGTCTCGACGTGTACATAGTGCTGGCCCTGGGTGCTTCTGATAGGAATCACGCATGGGCTTGCGTGCCTTGGTTGCTCATCATTAAAACGGCATTTTTATGGGGCAACTGGGAGGGAGTTTGTCTCTTCCGAGCGGCAGTTTACTAGGTTTGTCTCGACGAATTCTCGTTCATATCTGGGGGATGTTAACGGAATAGATCAAAGCATAGGTAGAGGGGTCTCACGCCCTTGGGGTGGGTCACCGAGCGCGGTACGAAAGGGATCGTCTGGGTGGCGCCCTCTATAATGTTTTGGATCGACACGCGTACCTACCCCCCTCCTATTGTTGGGGATGTCGGCGTGATTAGGGCACGGGACTGATTCTGGTCGCGCCGGTCCAGGTCAGTTAACCCGTTGTCCGCCGGGGACGCAGATCTGCTGTTCTGGTACCCTGAGGGACTTGTGCTTTTTTCGGGGGGGAAAATGCCGGGTCGGCCCGGGTGTTGCAGGGTTTGACGTTATGGAGATGTTTGTGGTTGTGGTCCTTCTCCATTCTTTTCGCCCCTCTCTTCTCCTGCTTAAGCATGGCTTGGAGGGGGCTGTTGAGGTGATTCTTATGGAACTCCTCTGGCATCCCTGTGTACGTCCCGGTCCGAAATTGTTTTCGTCGACCCGTAGGCCTGGGATAACCCCTTTTTGAAAACTGAAACACTTGTACTGCGGTATAGCCAGTGTATACCCGCAGGTGTGTTTTGGAGTTTTTTCCTGAGGGGTTATAGGAACAACCACCTCATGTTTGAACCAAGGGGGTGGTTGGTTCCCTGGTGTGTTGGAGCGTCAACTCCCGGGTTAGTCCGTTTGAGTGTGCCCCCGCACGTTTCATGACGTCTGCCAATCGTGTCAGCCTCCTCTGCCTCGACCCCTCTAGAGAGTCAGGGTTTTTTTGTGGAGGCTGTGACATGGTGCACAACAATGCCAGCATACGCCCCTTCTGCCGGGGTGCTGTTTCAGCTGTCCCCTTTGGCGCCTGTCTAGTCCGCAGTGCTCCAGGCTCAGGTCAAGTGCCTGTTGCCTGGATTGAGGGATCGACCTCTTCTGGAGGTCGTCTCCCCAGTGCGCTGCCTGCTCCCGCTGTAGGTGTAGCCTCTTGAGTGCTTCGAGTTTACAGCCATGCCAACCTGAACACGCCCGATCTCGTTCGATTTCGGAGGCGGTATAGGTTCAGGCCTGGGTTGTGCTTGGATGGGTGACTGCCTGAGTATACCAGGGTCAGTGAGTCAGGCGGCGTGCTATTGGGGGGAAGGGCCTGCTCTTGAGTGGGCCCTGTCCGAATACGCTGGCGATGTGGGGGGCGGTGTCACTAGTGACCGCCTGGTGAGGTCTTGATGCTGTGGCGTCATTGGCCTCTCCAGGCCCCCCTTTTTCCGGGGGGGTCCTGTCCCTTCTGGGTCTGGGTCCTCCTTCGCGCTCCGCTGCTACGGCCATGCCACAGGGTTGGGCTTTGCTCTTGACCCCGTGATTTTAGGGGTGGTAACGGGGGTTTGTTCCTTTTTCCGTTTGTTCCCTAGTGGCATGCGGGTTGTGCGTTTGTGTAGTCGTGGGTACGCCCCACGGTCTGCTCACCCTGTGCGTTGAGTTGCTCAAGCTCCTCTTCGCGCAGTCGGATCCGTCTCCCTTCCGTCCTCCAATAGGGAGGGTCGAGGGGGCTCGGGTCCTCCCCGGTTCTGATGGTTGTGGGGGGCCTCAGCGGGGTACATTTGTCGAGCTCAGCTCTGCTCAGCTCCTGTGTTGCACTATGACGCTGAGCAGAGCTATACGATAATATAACGTACGGTTATGTATATAACCATAGTTATATGAGTATAGTGACGCTCAGCGTCAGGACTCCCCTGAGCACCCCTTGATCTTGCCTTGTGGTGAAAGATTGGGAAGGAGATGAGAGATGAGAGAGATGAGGCCTCCTCCTGACGGCTTGGGGGTTTGAAACCTTTACCCCCAACCGCTCGTCATATTTGTCCAGCCTTCTTACTGTTTTTATTGCTGTCGAGCTCCTGGTCAAAAGCGCTCTGTCCTTCATTCTGATCAAAGACCCCCATTTCCTAGGTCCCTCTCAATGTGGCTCATATGTTCCAATGTCCCTCCTTCCTCCCAAACCCGTGTGTGGTGTCTTCTGTGTACCCCTTTTTACTTTCTTTTCCTCCCCTCTATTTTCTATGTGATGTCCATTTATCCCCTTAATCCCTTCCAACTGTGTTACTGGCAGCGTGTGTCTATGTATTTGTTTCAATATGTTCTGTGTTCCGTCTATCATACCTAATTATAGTTCCATTTATTTCCTCCATCAGCATGTTTATTATGTGTCCATGTATACGTTATGTTCGTTCCTATATCCTGCCTCTACCTGGGAATGTGTGTTTATGTATATGTTATTTCAGTTTCTATATTTTGTCTCTATTTGGATAGTTTTTTCAATCTCTTGTGCGTGTACTCATCCGTTCGTCTCCTCCCGCCTCCTCTCCCCTCCTTCTCCATCTCTGGCCTCCTCGTCTGTCTCCACCTTCGGTCTGTCACGTCTCACCTCGGCCTTCTCCTCTCTCCTCCCTCCTCTCCCGGGTTTCGATCTCCTACTCTGGTCCATCAGTCTTTTCCCCTCGATTTCTATCTTCTTGGTCCACGCGGTTCTGAGTATCAATTCCTTAATCTCAAATCTCAGAAAGTTAATAATCACCGCCCTCGGAGGTCTGTCCGGTCTCGGAGCCAACGCCCTGTGGGCCCTCTGTATCTCCATTTTTTCCAGTCCCGTCTCCTCCAGTTGTTCTTTGATAAGCTTTTCCACATATTGGGTCACCGATTCCCCTTCGACTCCTTCTTTCAATCCCCATATTCTGATGTTATTTCTCCGTGACCTCCCCTCCATGTCCGATATCTTTGTCTCCATCTGTTCTTGTTTTTGAATCGCACACGTTAACACCTCGTGTATCTCTGTGTTCCATTCCTCCGTTTGCGCCGTTCTAGTCTGTACCTCTGTTACGTTTCTGTCCTGTTCCGCCATCTTCTCATCCACCCTTTTGAGTTCTGTATTCATTTCACCTCTGAAGTCCTCCTGTTCCTTCCTCAATTCCTCCCGTAACTTCCCAATATCATTTCTTATCGTGTCCGAGTTCAGTTTTATGGTCGCCAATATCCCGGCCTGCATGAGCTCGGCCCATCCTGGCATTCCCTTGTCCGTCTCAGCCGAAACTCCCCCTTCCTCCGCCTGCCTCTTCTTGGTCTCGCCTCGGGGGTTCTGCTCCATCGAACTCTCCTCTTCCTGTGAGTCCTCCATTTCTCTTTCCTTCATAATTGTTTTCTCCTCCTTCCTTCTCGTTTGCATCTTCATTTTTAATCACTTTTCGGGTCTTTATTTCTCAGTTTTTCACTCTTTTGACCAGGAGTCTCACCGCATGCGTGCTACCCTTCCCCTCTCATACCGGAAGTCCCCCCGTCCCCTCTTATGAAGTATGGTTAACGGGGTGGTGTTTTCCCTCAGCCGCGTCGCATGGGACCCATATCCGTATTTTTTTCTTTTCTGTAGAAAATTAAAAAGCGGCTTCTTGTCGTTCTCCCAGACGGCTTGGAGGATCGGTATCTGGTGTCTTGTTAGACTATCCATTGATGTGTTTTTTGGTCTCGACGTGTACATAGTGCTGGCCCTGGGTGCTTCTGATAGGAATCACGCATGGGCTTGCGTGCCTTGGTTGCTCATCATTAAAACGGCGTTTTTATGGGGCAACTGGGAGGGAGTTTGTCTCTTCCGAGCTGCAGTTTACTAGGTTTGTCTCGACGAATTCTCGTTCATATCTGGGGGATGTTAACGGAATAGATCAAAGCATAGGTAGAGGGGTCTCACGCCCTTGGGGTGGGCCACCGAGCGCGGTACGAAAGGGATCGTCTGGGTGGCGCCCTCTATAATCTTTTGGATCGACACGCGTACCTACCCCCCTCCTAGTGTTGGGGATGTCGGCGTGATTAGGGCACGGGACTGATTCTGGTCGCGCCGGTCCAGGTCAGTTAACCCGTTGTCCGCCGGGGACGCAGATCTGCTGTTCTGGTACCCTGAGGGACTTGTGCTTTTTTCGGGGGGAAAAATGCCGGGTCGGCCCGGGTGTTGCAGGGTTTGACGTTATGGAGATGTTTGTGGTTGTGGTCCTTCTCCATTCTTTTCGCCCCTCTCTTCTCCTGCTTAAGCATGGCTGGGAGGGGGCTGTTGAGGTGATTCTTATGGAACTCCTCTGGCATCCCTGTGTACGTCCCGGTCCGAAATTGTTTTCGTCGACCCGTAGGCCTGGGATAACCCCTTTTTGAAAACTGAAACACTTGTACTGCGGTATAGCCAGTGTATACCCGCAGGTGTGTTTTGGAGTTTTTTCCTGAGGGGTTATAGGAACAACCACCTCATGTTTGAACCAAGGGGGTGGTTGGTTCCCTGGTGTGTTGGAGCGTCAACTCCCGGGTTAGTCCGTTTGAGTGTGCCCCGCACGTTTCATGACGTCTGCCAATCGTGTCAACCTTCTCTGCCTCGACCCCTCTAGAGAGTCAGGTTTTTTTTGTGGAGGCTGTGACATGGTGCACAACAATGCCAGCATACGCCCCTTCTGCCGGGGTGCTGTTTCAGCTGACCCCTTTGGCGCCTGTCTAGTCCGCAGTGCTCCAGGCTCAGGTCAAGTGCCTGTTGCCTGGATTGAGGGATCGACCTCTTCTGGAGGTCGTCTCCCCAGTGCGCTGCCTGCTCCTGCTGTAGGTGTAGCCTCTTGAGTGCTTCGAGTTTACAGCCATGCCAACCTGAACACGCCCGGTCTCGTTCGATTTCGGAGGCGGTATAGGTTCAGGCCTGGGTTGTGCTTGGATGGGTGACTGCCTGAGTATACCAGGGTCAGTGAGTCAGGCGGCGTGCTATTGGGGGGAAGGGCCTGCTCTTGAGTGGGCCCTGTCCGAATACGCTGGCGATGTGGGGGGCGGTGTCAATAGTGACCGCCTGGTGAGGTCTTGATGCTGTGGCGTCATTGGCCTCTCCAGGCCCCCCTTTTTCCGGGGGGGTCCTGTCCCTTCTGGGTCTGGGTCCTCCTTCGCGCTCCGCTGCTACGGCCATGCCACGGGGTTGGGCTTTGCTCTTGACCCCGTGATTTTAGGGGTGGTAACGGGGGTTTGTTCCTTTTTCCATTTGTTCCCTAGTGGCATGCGGGTTGTGCGTTTGTGTAGTCGTGGGTACGCCCCACGGTCTGCTCACCCTGTGCGTTGAGTTGCTCAAGCTCCTCTTCGCGCAGTCGGATCCGTCTCCCTTCCGTCCTCCAATAGGGAGGGTCGAGGGGGCTCGGGTCCTCCCCGGTTCTGATGGTTGTGGGGGGCCTCAGCGGGGTACATTTGTCGAGCTCAGCTCTGTTCAGCTCCTGTGTTGCACTATGACGCTGAGCAGAGCTATACGATAATATAACGTACGGTTATGTATATAACCATAGTTATATGAGTATAGTGACGCTCAGCGTCAGGACTCCCCTGAGCACCCCTTGATCTTGCCTTGTGGTGAAAGATTGGGAAGGAGATGAGGGCATGGCCACACCCCTGCTTATGTAGGTAGCGGACGGGGGTGTGGTCAGACAGATGTTGGTATGTAAAGGTACATTGTGAGTTTTTATTCAGTGCGCAAGTACTGAGGTGGAGTATTTGCACTATGACGCTGAGCGTCACTATACTCATATAACTATGGTTATATACATAACCGTATGTACAGTAGTTGATCGACCGGTAATAGATGACTATAGAGCAAAGCTACCTTTTCTCCTTGACCCTCCCCTGACCCCTGAGACTTATGTTCCTTCATACAGTACCAGCCCTCCTCATTGACCCCCAGCCTCCCTGGATGGCTCTGCCTCAGGACGTTCTAATGACCCGATCAGCCTCATTCTAATAAGGCATTTGTCCTCACAGCACTCAACTGAAAAGTCAGATAGTTGTCAATTGTTTGAAACTAGACACGATGTATGGCGGCTGAGTGGCGCAGTGGGCAAGGCGCTCGCCACTAACGCAGGAGATGCTGGTATCGAGCCCAGCTCTCGGCGTTGCTACCGGCTTGGCCGGCCGTCATACTAACACAATTGGCAGTGTTAGAGGGTGGGGAAGCCGGTGGGTGGGGATTGGATGTTGTGGACAGCGACTCCTACAGGTCGGTTGGGTGATGCCGGTACAGCGGAAACAGGAAGTATCGGGGGCAGCGTGAGCCTCCCACGCGTTACTCCTCGCCACTGAGAGTTCGAGCTGTTGCGATGAAAAGATGCGACAGGCTGCCTCCTCGTGTACCGGAGGCAGGCCCGGACTGGCCATCGGGAGCACCGGGAGTTTTCCCGGTGGTCTGGCCTGCACAGATAAAAAAAAGAATTATATAAAAAAAAATATATATATATATATATATATATATATATATATATATATATAATTTTTTTTTTTTTTTTTTGCCAGGTCATTGTTTCTAGTTGTGGCGGCGGCGCGGCGCGATAGTTAGATAACCTAGGTGAGTGGGGAACAACCAGGATTTCACTGTCTGCGACAGAGTTGGAGAACTATCTCTCTCTCTCCCTCACGCGGATCACACACAGAAATGGAGCCGTGCTGCTGCTTGTGATTGGTGGAGGCGGGACCAGACGATACAACTGATTGACAGCAGAGGCGGCGAATGGAATGGCAGATAAAGAGAAAGTCAAAATAATTCAAAGATAATTCAAAGATTACACACCTTTGCCACATTGGCTACAAACATAATCACTGTAAAGTTATCAAAAAAATAAGAATCTGATCAGACACAAGGGTTAAGTTGTTGTTCCCTTTCTAATTTCCTCAAAAACATCTAGTCTAGTTAATGTGATCAATATTATTTGACTGTAGCGGCTATCTTGATGTTCTGATAGACGCTCGGTTGGGTGCGGGGATTCCTCGTCTTTGACGCGCGATTAGAAAAAACACAATGTCGAGTCCGTGTCACCTGCCGTTGGGTGAAGTTCCCATTTAATTGAAGTATTCAACTTAATACATGTGATGAGCCAAAACAATAATGTCTGCATAATGCTGTTGATAATACTGAAAACGAGCGAGGCTACGTGCGTGTGTTCATGCGGTAAAAACCGTGAGATCTCTCCGTCACCCATACCTAGATACCTTGATTGACATAGCATACACCTGTGCCTTTATTCAAAACCTATGCGCTCCGTGCTGCCACCCAGTGCTCCGTGCTGCCACCCAGTGATGAACTTAACAAACTACAAACTAAGCACAAAAACCATCAAATAGCTCCTACACACCGGCCCCAAATGTGAAGGTGGAAAACAATTACATTAAAGAAGAAAAAAGGAGCTATAACAAATGATCTTGGTTCTTCTCTGAGCCAGAGGTTACCAGCACGTAACTCAACGTTGGGTCGTGACCTTTACCGCCAGACCTTACACTGCTTCTTGAAGCAGAAAGAGCTTGGATATGGGCCGCTCCAACTGCCCTGTCTTGGTCTTCAACCGTACTGCCCGTACAAGCCCTTTGCCCATCGTTGTGAGAATGTCTGGGGTATGGGGTCATCCCAAGACATGTTCCTTCGACACATTTCTTGCAACAACAGTTTTGGTAGCAAGGTGAATGGTGATGAGAACCCCAACTGGTCACTGGGACTGACGATTGGAAAGATTCCACGTTTGGTGTGTGCTCGCTTTTCCACTCTCAGTCTTTCCTTCTTTGGGTGGCACACCCAGTGATGAGGGCGATACCACACACTGCCATTTTTGTAGTCCGGCTGGACTTGAGGCACAATTTCTCCGTAGCCACTGTCAATCACATGAGTACGAAAATCTGTGTACTCATTTTGGTAGCCCTTATTCCGTTCAAACTTTCTTTTCAGACCCTGAAGGCGCTGTTCCACAATGCACCTGTTGTTTGGCATGGTGATGTCATCCACTTTAAAAGGCAAGTCCATGCAATAATGTCCTTCCTGCATGCAAATAGACTTATCCAAGATCTCCATAAATCTCAGGTCCTCTCTTGACATCTCATGCTGCTCCTCCAGTGACTTCTCGTTGAACTCTTGGTTGTACTGAGAGACCAACAGCTCCTCCAGCTTGACAATGGATGTCCTATTGGCATATATGGTCGAGCAGCTTCTCTGACAACCATTATTACCCCTCAAAGGACCGTTGACGACCCACCCCAATAGGGTCCTCACGGCATAAGGTCCATCACCTTGGCTGTTTATAATTTCCCAGGGTTCCATGAGTTTTGATGCATTAGCTCCAATCAAAAGTTCAACATCAGCGTCCAATTCTGGGATCCTGACACCCTTCAGATATTCCCATTTTTCAATATCTTGCTGAGTAGGGATGTTACTCTTTGAAACAGGGATTGTTTCATGTGTGAACGTTTCTGGGAGCTCCATAAAGTGGTTATTATCCAACTTGGACACTTCCAGTCCTGTAAGGATTTGGCTTTCAATGACCTTTTCTTGACCCATAGTGCGCATAAGAATGTTGGTCTTTGTACCCTGTAGATTCAGCTTCTTCATAAGATGGTTGGTACAGAAGGTTGCTGTACTTCCTGGGTCTAAGAAGGCGTAGGTCTGCAGCACTCCATTTCCTTTCTTGGATCTCAACTGTACTGGAACAATGGAAAGGGTACAGTCGTGGTCTCCGGCCCCAGTACAACCACATGCCTGAAGAGACACAAGTGCACTACTGACTGGTGTTTCTTGTGACTTGGTCAATTTGTCGTTGTTGTGGACATGCAGAATAGTCGGGTGTGGCTCTTCACAATAGAGGCAGGCCTCTGGGGACAACTCCTTAGTTACGGTAGGCTGCTTTGGCATCATGTGCACTGTGGGCACAGTTTCAGCTTGGTTGGTTGCGATGGTTATTGCAAAACTGCTTCCTTTAATGCTGCTCCTGGGTAGCGGCGCGCTCTTATCTACAGGCTTTAATGTGATGCTTGGTCGTGCATCTGAAATGTCACCAAAAATGGGATGAGACAATATTTTGACTTGTTTCTCCAAAAAGTTTACCATCTCTGGGAAGGTGGCCCTGTAGCCTTGCCGTTCTTGTATCTCACAAGCTGTAGACCTCCATCTTTCCCGCAGCTTGTAAGGCCATTTCATCATAACATTCCTCATGTTTGATGGAACGTTCATCTCCTCCATGTACTGTATCTCTGTTATAGCGTTGCAGCACCCTCTTAGGAACAGCGTGAACTCCTGCAGCGCCTCTACATCCTCTGCTTTAACAACAGGCCAGCGAAAGGCTTTTTCCATGTAGGCTGTTGCTATCCTGTGCTCATTACCAAAGTGTTCTTTCAAAAGACCTTTTGCTCTTTGATATCCTTGTTGTGGTGGCATGTGTAAGCAGCTTCGCACCAGCTCTCTGGGCTTCCCCCTGGTGTACTGCTCCAGAAAATACAAACAGTCTTGATAACTGCATGTTACCTCTTCAACACAATGTTCAAATGTCCTAACAAAGGAAATGAAGTGCAATGGATCACCATCAAATATGGTTATATCTCTTTTTGGTAAAGTAGATAACATTTGCTGTTGAATGAGCAATGTGGTGAGTTCATTCTGCCTTTGCATGATTCCACAAATGGCATCCTGGTCCACTGTATTCTGCACTGCAGCGTTCTGTGTAGACTGTCGTTCCTGTGCAGCTACTGACCTACGAGGTGCAGCAGTCGAGGCTGTGAAAGCGTTTTGAGACTGATGCTTTAGAGTAGTGGTGAGAGACGTCCCAGTGTTTGGTTGCCACTGTGGCATGAGAGTAGTATCTTTTGCTTGTGGAATTCCATGATGTTGTACTTTCTCCTGAAAGTGTGTGTGCATATTCACCTTTGGTCGCACATCATATGTGGAAAAGATAGGTGGCGCTCTTGAGCCTTGATCCGAAATCAGGGTGTTCTCCTTCGGCACAAATGCAGTTGCCTGTAGGTTGAATTGAGGTCTCAGCTCTTTCATAGATTTGCTCAGGTAGGAATTCATTCCATCTGAAGGGGCCTTTCCTCCAACGGCACTGCCTTCCAGCACAGAAAGTCTTGCAGTAACAACAGCCATTTGTGTATCAAGCTCCAGTTGCTCCTTAACTTTTCTGAGTTTCTCTTGTTCCTGTCTGAGTTTCTCCTCTTGTGCCTCTATTTCATGTTTCCTTTGCAGAGCAGCGGTTTGCTCGATTAAAGCCGCTTTCTCTGCCATGGCATTTAAACGTGCAGATGCAGTACTAGAACATGATGCTCTACTGGCATTGCTTCTTGACCTTTTACTAGACACATTAGACGCACTGTCTCCAGCTTTAATTTCCTCATGCAAATCAGATTTCATTTTTTCCAATTCAGCATTATCATCATTGACCTGAAAAATCCCATTTTCGCTCAACCATGTTGATACTTCATTTACAAATGTATCATTTGTTTCCTTTTTTGCATAAAACCATTCGTCCTGCTTTCTCTGCGTATCCTCAGTTGTAGGATACTCGGTCATCAATGTATTATGTGCCTCAGAGGCAACTTGACATAGAGCTTTGAACTGTTTTAGATTTTGGTGCACAAGATTTACATTGTCATTGGAAACTAGAAGAGTGATGATTTCCCTTTTCAATTTCCTTGCTTGTGTACAATATGCATTTCTGTCAGTTTGGAGCCTTTCGATCAAAATTGATAATCCCTTTACAGAAGGCTTTCTTATTCTTGGCTCACAAACATTTTGCCCTTGGCTGGGCTCCACAATATCATGACGTAAACTCATTTTTGATAATACGTACTGTTCCTTTAAGAGACTGGAGTCTCTCTCGTGAAAAAAAGTCAATACAATAACAACAAAACTTTCAATGCTGCTGCTCCATTAGCAAGCAGCCCAGTGCGATACACTAACCAGTCCTCCTTTGGTGTGCTATCTCGGGATGATGATCTTTATCCAGAAGCAGCATTCCAAGCCAGGTTCCAAAATCCTCCATTTGTCCAAGTAAGATCAGGTTTTTACTTGTGTAGCGGCTATCTTGATGTTCTGATAGACGCTCGGTTGGGTGCGGGGATTCCTCGTCTTTGACGCGCGATTAGAAAAAACACAATGTCGAGTCCGTGTCACCTGCCGTTGGGTGAAGTTCCCATTTAATTGAAGTATTCAACTTAATACATGTGATGAGCCAAAACAATAATGTCTGCATAATGCTGTTGATAATACTGAAAACGAGCGAGGCTACGTGCGTGTGTTCATGCGGTAAAAACCGTGAGATCTCTCCGTCACCCATACCTAGATACCTTGATTGACATAGCATACACCTGTGCCTTTATTCAAAACCTATGCGCTCCGTGCTGCCACCCAGTGCTCCGTGCTGCCACCCAGTGATGAACTTAACAAACTACAAACTAAGCACAAAAACCATCAAATAGCTCCTACATGACAATTGATGCTTTTTGTTGGAAATTTCAGTCAGTGAGCTCATACTTTGAGCTCATTTTATAGTTAAAATGATTGAGACAACGCAATCTTCTGTCTTCGTTGTGCATGCATGCGTGTGCTCACCACACGCGATACATGTGTCACTATTCTGGCAGTGGCTACTGTTATTATAGTATTGCAATGAAAGGTCTGTTATTTAATGTTTGTGTAAAGGGCTATTTTAACTGTTGATGGGTAGTGCATCAGTAAAGTGAATATGGTATTGTGCTCTTGCTCTGTTTGAATAGGTGGAGAGAGTGGTTAACTGTATTATAATAGTAAATAGAAAAATATGTTGTGCGCTTGCTTTTTTCTTTTTGAAGGTGGAGAGAGTAGCATTGCTAGGGCCACAACAGTTTTATTTGAGGTTCATAAGAGTACATTGTACTAAGCAATTGTTGGCTCATTAGTTTGTGATTCACATGCACTAAAATTCACCAGAATGCTGTCTTTGTAACAAAAGATTTCTGGGTGGGGGACCCCCTGACCCCCCGCTTAAAAAGTGGCCTGATTGGGGCTATATTTCGCGCTATATCTCCCGGTATGAATTATTTCCCCAGTCCGGCCCTGACCGGAGGGGACACGTGATGCAAGGCTTCTATCCTCACTACAGCCGACCAGTGGGAGGCATAGTCTGGCAACGTTCAAGACAGGGGAGGGGAGAATTGAAGGGAGAATTCAATTCTCATTCAAGAAGAATTGGAAATACGAAATTGGGATGGGAGAAAAATAGAAAATAAGGAGAAAAAGTTGATAAAAAAAAAGAAACTAGACATGATGTGTTTCATGCTTCTTGCGGTCGACGCGGAATCAACGGTGATAACGCGCAAAGGCAGGTCACTACAGTGGCGGCTCTACCACTAGGGGCGCTCGGGCGCCGCCCCCCCTCAGCTCCTACCCTGGTTATATGAGAGAACAAGAAAAATAAGTTTTTAGTTTTTTGTTTTAAAGCCCTATAAATAATATAAACATGTTTAAAATTAATAATATTTACTCATTTTAAGTATGTTTGTGTTTCCAATGCACAATATAACGTTATTATATTAAAAAAGAAATACTAGTTTTCTTGAACAGGAAGTGACGTTTATTTTTATTTTTTCGTATTTCTCGCCCGGGCTAGAAGCGATATCGCTCTGAGTGCGCGTCACAGTTTGATCGCTGTCTCCGTCACAGCCAATCAGTGCATACGGCGTTGTGAGGTTGAAATATGACTATTATGTTGGAATCCGAGCGCGATTTGAAGCGGTCTAGGCAGCAGCGTGAACTTCCGTGAAGAATTTCCATAGCCGCATTTCGATTTCTGATTGGCCGACGCCAGTATTTTTTTCCATGGCAGAATTTCACAGAGACGATCTCTGATTGGCCGAATCCAATTTCTAATGTTCCAATTCTAGCTTCTAGCTTGGTTCCTAAATTGGTCCTAGGTTGGTCGGTGGAGATAGTTGTGTTGTTGTGAGATGCATGCAGCTGTTTGTCTTAGACGAGCGTGCCGTGACTGCAAGTTCTTTAGACTGTTAAGCTTAGGCACTCTTTCAAAGTTGGTTAAGGTTAGAGTTTGTCTTAGAGCATGGCGATAGAACGCCAGGTAGTTTGCAGTCTGTTCGAGCGGAAATGGACAAAGGAATGTACTTGTTGAGTGTTGTGCTAACGAGCTCAGCTAACACTTGGCTAACATAGCTATATGGCGGATTATACACGTTTATCAAGCTCTCCTGCCCTGGCGATAGAACACCAGGTAGTTTGCAGGCTGTTCGAGGCGGACATGGACAAAGGCACTCACAGTACTTGTTGGCTATTAACAAGCTATATTATGAATGCAGTGTGGAGGGACATGCATGGACAATGGATGGACATCAATACAGGCTGGGTGGACAATGCCATGGAGTGGATATACTTTATCAACAAGCCCTTCTGCCAACAACAAGGTAGATTAGCGATCTTTCTCTCTCTCTCTCTCTCTCTCTCTCTCTCTCTCTCTCTCTCTCTCTCTCTCTCTCAGCCACTCAGATAACGCTTCTCTCTCTCTCTCTCTCTCTCAGCCACTCAGCTAACGCTTAGTGGTAGATTAGCGATCTCTCTCTCTCTCTCTCTCTCTCTCTCTCTCTCTCTATCTCTCTCTCTCTCTCTCTCTCTCTCTCTCTCTCTCTCTCTCTCTCTCTCTCTCTCTCTCTCTCTCTCTCTCTCTCTCTCTGCTTAACGTTAACGTTTGTAAATAGTTTTTTTTAAGAGCAGTACTACTGCTGGCCATTCATGAAGCGAGACATTGCTGATTGTTTATTTATTTTATAACACAAGACTATGACTACCAACTGCCTAGCCAGCCGTGTATCAATCTTGGATGCAATAATAACGTTACTTACCACACTGACTATGTCGATGGCTCATTGATTTAACTACTGCAGCTCTCTCGGATTGAAAATACGTGGATTATGGCTTGTTCAATATCGTCTATGTTTGAATGAATGAATGAATGAGAACTTTATTAACAGATTGCAGAATGGGTACAATACAGTACGGCTCAATACACACAATTGTTAAGGGGATGCAGACCAGAGAAAGACGTTTGTCTTGTTTACATCAGGGTCCCAGATTTTCGATTCATATCGATAGTTTAATAGCTAGCCTTGGCTCGTTTAACAATATGCAAAATATGTGTACAGCCCTGTACTCATACTGAAGTTATTCATGGTATATAATAGGTCTGATTGTGTAACGAATCGATTCCACGTCGCGCTGTGTGTGAGAGGGAGAGATCTGCCTGTGTTTGTAGACGGGCGAGTTTTGTTTCTAACTTTTCTATTTATATATTGTGTTTCAAGTTGTGAATTAGAGTCTAGACTATACTTTATTTGACTGGTTGTGTGTTGTTGTAGTAACAGCTGAGCGACTCGTTCATAAGAGCCGATTCATTGCCGTGAGCGTGAGTCGAATCGCTCACGTCTTGCCATGAGTGTTGCGTGGTACTGTACTGTACATGTTTGCATTTTGCAAAATGTTTGGTATAGCGCCCCTAGTGGCGAAGTACCCACCGGCCGCCACTGGGTCACTATCAGATTTACCGTTTGTTTATTCAGAGCATCAAGCTCTCTGAGCATTCAGAGCGCAATCCAGCAACTCTGGCCAAGCAGTCGGTGCAGCGCAGCATTCTAATGTTTACAAGGAACACGCCAACATTTTGGTAAATTAGCTTACCATCTTCTCCAGAGAGAGACAAGAAGATAGATAACAGTTTCCTCTCTGTGCGTTCAGTAGAAAGCTATCTGGCTGCACGTTAGCCTAGCTTAGCACAATGAATGGAAGTGGACATGACCGGTTAGTAGGGATGGGTATCGTTAGGATTTTATCGATACTACTACGCTTATGAATACTGATTAACGGTTCGGTACTTTATTGATACTCTTATCGAGTAACAGAATTGCTCCACCTTGACCGACCTTTCCATCACAGTCGAGAATGCAGCTGTGACCGCGTCCCGACCACCAAGAACCTTGGTGTTGTCCTCGACGACCAGTTGAACTTCTCTGCTCACATCGCAGCGACAACCAGAACCTGCAGATTCCTCCTGAGCAACGTCAGAAGGATCCGCCCCTTCCTGACAAAAGAAGCCACCCAACTCCTCGTCCAATCAACAGTCATCTCCCGCCTCGACTACTGCAACACACTGCTCGCTGGCCTTCCGGCCACTGCCACCAAGCCTCTTCAACTCATTCAGAACGCAGCGGCCCGCCTGATCTCAAACCTACCGAAGTCGGCCCATGTCACCCCACTTCTTAGGGACCTGCACTGGCTCCCCATTGCTGCACGAATCCGCTTCAAGGACCTCGACCTAGCGGCAAAGGGAACCGCTCCCGCCTACCTCCGGTCAATGGTCTCTAACTACACACCCTCAAGACCCCTACGCTCTGCATCTTCTGGCCGCATCAGACCTACTCCTATCCGAGCTCCGGGAGGGTCATCAAGGAGAAGTAGTCTATTATCAGTCCTTGCCCCACAATGGTGGAATGAACTACTCACCCCAGTTAGGACAGCCGAAACCTGTCCAATCTTCCGCCGTTGACTTAAGACGCACTTCTTCAACCATTATCTGAAATAATAATAAAAATAATAAAAAAAACTCTAACCCTAACTAACCTTACACTTGCACTTGTCCTAATAAACTAACCTACACTGTAACACGCAACACTTTGATGAACATTGTTACTCAGCTGATAGAGTTGTACCCTTCCTGATGACTTGTGGTACAGAACTTGTAAGTCGCTTTGGATAAAAGCGTCAGCTAAATGACTAAATGTAAATGTAAATGTTATCGGTTCTTTTTCTAGGGATAGTTTTATTGTGATTTTTGACCCTCAAAACATGGGTCTAGACACCTCATTTGTTCAGTTATCTGCAATATTGGCTGAGATATATGAAACAGATTTTTTTGCGATTTTTTGATAATTGCGTCCTTAATTTGCATATAAATTATACATGGGACACTCTGACTATCATTTCTTTCACCTTTTTTCCATTCTAGAAAGTCTGGTTAAGTATATTTCCGGGGGGTGCATGATACCCCCCTCGGGTCTCAAACTCGCGGCCCGCGGGCCAATTGCGGCCCGCTGAATGATATTTTGCGGCCCCCTACTTGACATCAAAGTAAACAAAATAATGTAATTTCTTTTTAAATATTTTTTATTTTAATTTTTATGTTGTGGGACTTGTACAGCACTTTGTTCAACTTTGTCAGTGCTGTAAAGTTTAAACCTTTTTAAATCTTAGACAAACAAAACACTTTGCTTTCATGAAATATTGTAAGCCGTCATTTGAGGCTTTATAAAAGCAGCACAATGAACACAAATCTGTCAGTGCCGAGTCTGACCTCATCTTAAATAACAAACAGCATTGCTTGTTGTAGTTAACAAAGAGAGGCAGAGTTGATTTTGCCAAAAAAATAAAGGGAAAAAAATCATATATATATAATATTTGATGCGGCCCAGCCTCACCCAGACTCTACCTCCAGCAGCCCCCAGGTAAATTGAGTTTGAGACCCCTGTTTTAGATTATTATTATTTTAATATTTTAATATATTTAAAAAAAATAATAATAATTACCCATTTAGGTAGCACTTTATAATAACACCCTGTTATAATACATTTATAAGGTATTTGTAGATAATGAACTAATCATGAACAAACCATTTATATACATTCATAAATGATTATTAAATCATTTCTAACTATATTTGTATAACATTTACAGATTAGTTCTACATTATTTATAACTCATTATCAACATTGTTTGTACTTGATTTGTTCATCATTAAATAATGTTGTTTAATGTGTAGTAACACATTTGTAGATGCTTTGAAAAATGGATATGAAAAAACGACTATACTGTATCTCCATTTATTTTTCATGTTCAACAAATGATTTGTTAAGACATTCATAAAACATCTATAAATCATTTGCAGATGCTATCGTGGGGGCCAATCTAAAGTGAAGCCTATTCATCATTAACAAGTGTCTAATACAGTTAATTATTTGTTTACTTTTTCATCACATGTTACAAATGTTGTAGGCAGCTTTCGGATACACCCTTCTTTGTGACATAAAACAGTGACAGAATTAGGACTAAAGATAAATGCAATTTTATTAACATATAAAATACATGTGCATGACATATAGTGTAACATGGGGGGCACTAGGACTAGTGCACTGCAACCTTGCCCAGGCCCGACGGGGCCCGGCCCGGCCCGGCGGGTTCGGGCTGGGTAGGGCTTTTTTTTTAATAAATAATTCGGGCTCGGCCGGGCCCGGGCACCGCCGTTTTTTATTATTTTTTTTATTTTTTTTATTGCGTTTTTTTTTTTTTTTTTTTTTTTTTCATATAACTAGGGTTATATGATAACCTTCGTTTTAAGATTCGCTTTCTCTTTTGCGCCAGAGAAACATTTGGATGTAATTACTGCAGCGCGCAGGGAGAAGAACTCAGGGGACAAGTTCAACTCGATTGGTTGTGTTGGAATATAGCCAGTTGGCGAACGTTTTAATTTGTTCTTGGGATGTATGTAGCCGGTTTTGTTAACGGTGTTCAACGCGTTGCTGACGTCGTGGTGAGTGATATGTTTATTATTTGCTGGGTCGCGACTCGCTACCTGTTTTGTTGCTCTGCTCGAAATCTGATTTCTGTTTTCTGTTTGTTTGTTTGACTGAGTAGGCTATTGTGTGTCGTGTGTGTGTGTGTGTCAAAGAAGATTCTATAGCCTTCAATACGTTTTGAGGCTGATGTGTGAGTCAGTCTATATAAGTGAGCACTGGGAGAGACGGCATTGCGAAATGCTTCTTCGTTTTGTTTATTTATTACGTTCATATAAAACCGTGTTTCGAATATTTAAAACAAATACAAAAAAAATTATATTTTAATAATAATAATAATAATAATTTTTTTCAGGTTTTCATGCGGGCTAGGGCTTAAAATATTATTTACAGTCAGGCTTATTTTCGGGCAGGGCCTGAAGTTCAAGGGCTCGGGCAGGGCTCGGGCTTTATTTCAAGGCCCTTGCAGACCACTAACTAGGACCCAGGAGTACCCTGGCCAGGTATTGAATAGTATCTAGAGAGGAAGTCAACATTATTTAATGATGAACAAATCAAGTACAAACAATGTTGATAATGAGTTATAAATAATGTAGAACTAATCTGTAAATGTTATACAAATATAGTTATAAATGATTTAATAATCATTTATGAATGTATATAAATGGTTTGTTCATGATTAGTTCATTATCCACTAATGCGTTATAAATACTTTGTAAATGGTATACAAATATAGTTATAAATGATTTAATAATCATTTATGAATGTATATAAATGGTTTGTTCATAATTAGTTCATTATCTACAAATACCTTATAAATGGATTTTTAACAGGGTGTTATTATAAAGTGCTACCCACATTTATTATTTGAACGGCTTAAGGCTATATCTGTACTTGATGTTTGTTTGTTGTGTTGCATATTTGAAATAAACTTCAATCAAATCAAACCCCCCCTCTTAAAAAACTAAAACATGTGTTTAACCTGGCCATCTATAAAACATCATGCTAAAACTGTGAAACAAATGTCCTACTCCCCTAAAGAAAGAAATACATAGCAAACATGACTCATGCAATAGTGCTGCTGCTTTTTATTCTGTTAAAATATTTTAGTTAATAAGACTAAAAGACTACAATATAACTACTACGATTTCATGACGGCTTCCTGTCCTTGCATTTCCGGTGCGTCGGATACCTAACTTAACGTTACATTTTCAACAATAGAACAGATTGCTGCTAATTAAACACTTCATGGAAACGGAGTAACGTTAACGTTATGTCGAGTTCATATGTGTAGTGTAGTATGAACTCGACATAACGTTAACGTTACTCCGTTTCCAGTGTTGCTGGATGGTACACTCTGTTAGCTCAGTAGCTAATCCGCTCCCAGACTACCGATAGCAGAACCGAAAACGTCGGAGCTTATCAATACTCAGTTTTTTTCTAATTTAGTACCGGTTCCCGTTCAGAACCGGGGTCCGGGGGGCATCCCTACCGGTTAGTCTTCGGGAGAGGTGTTAGTTGGACAATGCTTAGGCTAACCGGTCATGTCCGCTTCCATTCATTGTGCTAAGCTAGGCTAACATGCAGCCAGATAGCTTTCTACTGAACACACAGAGAGGAAACTGGTATCTATCTTATTGTCTCTCTCTGGAGAAGACGGTAAGCTAATTTCCCAAAATGTTGCTGTGTTCCTTTAACACTTAGATACACAGATAATACTGATTGATGCGTTTTTCTAAATGTGCACATTCGTTTATTTGCTGTTGGTCTCCAAAGAGTATCCACATAGGCCTGCTTTACAGGGCTCATGGCTAGTCAAATTTAAAAAGCTCATCATGGTGCGGCTGGATAGCGCAGTGGAGAATGCACTCGCCTACCACCGCAGAGACTCTGGGATCGAATCCAGCGGTACCTCCGGCTTGGTCAGTCATCCCTACTAACACAATTGGCAGTGTTAGCGGGTGGGAAGCCGGCGGGGTATGTGTCCTGGTTGTTGTAAACTGCGGTTCCTACTGGTCGGTCGGGGCACATGTTCAGTAGGGAGGGGATCGGGGGGAAATAGCGTGAACCTCCGCACGCGTTATGTTCCCCCAGTGAGAGTCCTCGCTGTCAGGTGAAAAGAAGCGGCTGGCTGACTCCACATGTATCGGAGGAGGCATGTGGTAGTTCTACACCCTCCCTAGGCCGACAGTGGGACAATGCGCGCAACGACCAGGAAGGGAATTGGCATAACGACTAAATTGGGATGGGAGAAAAATACAGAAAAAGTGAGAACAAAAAAAGTATAAAAAAAAATTAAAAAAAGCTCATCATGGCAAATAGTGCTCTTTTAATTGGAGCTTCAGATTGAATATACGAATGCACCAATTGATGTCACTATGGTGACAGAATATGCACTCCTCTGACAGCAATATAACTATGAAACTACCTGACATTCATGGAGACCGCACACGCCGTTTGCACCGCGTTAAATTTTTCTCACGACTAGTGCATTACTGCCATCCACCGTTTGATAAACACACTTGGAACACACAATGGAAAGATATAGATAACATAAAGTCTCTCTAGCTTCCTCCGCAAAATACTCCTTAATTAACAAACAAAAAACAAACAAAACAAAACCAATAACGACCACAGCCTACTTGGGCCCAGAGGCCTGAGAGGGCGGGCAATCCTCTCTTAGCATTTCCTCTAGTTGTGGTGAAACATCCTTCACTTTAACCCTTTCACTTCCACACTACAGAAGGTTAACCTTTCACTACCACACTACAGACGGTTAACCTGTAGTGTGGTAGTGAAAGGGTTAACACTTTGTCTTGTGGCAGTGAAAGGGTTAACCTTCTGTAGTGTGGTAGTTGTTACGAAGGATCAGATTAAACCGAATATATATATTTATTTATGGATATATATTGAATAGTATTTGTATGTCGTTTGATATCCCTTGTATATTCCTTGTACATATGCACGGAATATCCCTTTAGCCTACTATAGCCCATAATAGTTCATTCTCTTATTGGACAAAGGACCAGGCGCTAGGGGACCAGCCCCTGGCGTCAAGTTCAAAGGTACCGACGAGACATGTCCGTACTAGCCCCGGCTCCGCTCAGGGATACGGCTACCGAAATGAGAGTGGCACTATTTGTTCACCGTGCATATAAATATGGCGCAAGTAAATGTAGAAGTCCCTTACCCTTCTTCCCAACTTAGTAACAGAACGTGAAGCCTCACCCACGATACGACGTGCGGTGAAGTATGGCCTGTTTGGCCTTAGAATAGCATTGAGACCTCGTGCGAATTAATAACTGAATTGTCAGAGTTTGGCACTGTACCGTCGAGTGCGACGTATTTCTATCAAGTAATAATAGTCTATCGTGTATGGTGCATCGTGCGGTTAGAGTTCTAAAGTGACCAGCATCTCCAACGCTTCCTCGTGTTATCTAGAGTCTTATCCAGGTTGGGCCGACCACATGGCGCTTTCATCCGAGGAGATCTAGGCGAGGACCGAGGGACATGTACACTGGATTACCTACCCGACGACTGCTGAGCCCTATGCGGCTGGAATATATATTTGCTTTGGTACTGTGATTTGTGGAGCGGATAATCGCCGACGCCTGTGAGTGTTGGATTTACCCCCGAGAGGAGTCAAGTTGAGTCGGCGCTCAGAGAGACTGAGGTCGCCTAGCTTCTTCTTCATTGTGGAGCTACAGCCTACAAGAGAACCAAGGTGTATTCATCTACGGATCAAGAGTCTATTGCACTGTCTTCTGTACTTGAAGTCTCCATAGATATCGTTGACCAGACGGTCTACTACCGACGGCTCTCCTACCCCCCCTACCGGCTTACAACCGGGAGGACCCCCTCCAGAATATCCCGCTATATCATTAAGTGTACCATAGATATAATTCCCTAAGAGCCAGGTTGTATTCTTGCTTCCTGCGTAACCAGAGATTGGACATTCAGTGTTGATTTGCCTACGAGTACTCATTTGCCTTACAAGTGCATTCAAATGATAAATGTAAGATAAATATTCTATGTACCTTTTGCTCCATTAAATATTTGATTATTACCTTTGACTGGAACCGATTTCATTGTGGAAAGTGTTCATCATATTTAGATATCGTGTACTGTATGGCCAGTAGTTAAAGTACATAAAGCGGTAGTGGTTTAATGATACCATACTTATCAATACAGTCAGGGAATTGTACCCCTCAGTTACAGTAGTGAAAGGGTTTAAATAAAAATTTAACTTTTTTTTTTTCAGGGAAAGATCTACAGGGAAGGTCTCAAAGATCGACCAGTCGATCAAGATCGACGGGTTGGTGACCACTGTTCTAAACTGTTTAACCTTACTAGGCTCCTCCACCTTCTTCACTGTCTCAGCATGCGACACATTATCAATTACTCAGATTTTGGTCTCCTCAATTTCCTGAACTTCCCTTGGGCATTCAAGAGACCTGGCCTCATGTTCACCTCCACAGTTCACACATTTTTATATATTTTTTAATATATTTTTGTAGATTTTTTATTGGTTTGTACTACCGGGCAGTCCGGTAGAGAGAGAAGGAGAGGAGGAAATGGGAGACAGAGCAGGGGAAGACATTCGACAAAGGACGGTGGGTCCGGGAGTCGAACCCGGGTCGGCCATTTCACGACGCAGCGCATTACATGGTGTGCTACTAGAGCGCCCCAACACATTTCCCACATTTAACTGGTTCTTCCTTCACACAGCTCTGAGTTGCGTGCCGTCTTGCTGCGCTTACACACCTCTGTGGAGGTCTCTCCTACACACTGAGGTCACGTGTCCAAATGTTTGACATCTTCTGCACTGCAGGGGAATCGGTACAAAGGGGTCTCACTGGGAATCTGAATTCTCTCTCTTCAACTTGTGCCGTACTTCAGTTGGCAATTCATCCCCTTCAAAACTCAGCAACACTGACAAGCTCTGCTCTCTTTGTCCACTATTGCAGCGTGTCAGATGCCCCGCTTCACACACTCTTCCAGAGTCTTTGAATCTCTCAACATCCCAATCGAATGGCACAGGTCAAACAATACCTTTCAAGGGGGCTTTTTTCAACCCTTTCACTGCCACACTACAGAAGGTTAACCCTTTACTACCACACTACCGATGGTTACCCGTCGGTAGTGTGATAGTAAAGGGTTAACCTTCTGTAGTGTGGCAGTGAAAGGGTTAACCTGCTGTCGTGTGGCAGTGAAAGGGTTAACCTGTAGTGTGGCAGTGAAAGGGTTAACCTGGTGTCGTGTGGCAGTGAAAGGGTGAAGGCAAAAGACTCAACCTGATGTTTTCCTAGCATTGTTCGTTTCAATTTCCGACTCTGTTGGCACTGTCGTATATTATCTAGATAAAACATGTAAAATATCAATGAAACTGTACAAAATGATACTAGAAGAAATGCTGGTGGTAAACTGTAAGGCATTTGGCAGAGGGGCGACAGGGGCTCCGTGGGAAATGGTGTCAGCTGGCACCAGGCCTAAAGATAGTAGGAAACAGTTGACTCTCCCCTACCTAGATAGAGAATAATCCTCCCCCTTACCTAAGTGTTATCAAGCAAGGCCACTGAGGAATCAGATAACAGTCCTCTCACACAACTGAGTTGCTGACTTATTAAGTCATAACTCTGACCTCTCAAATCTATCTTGAGATGGGCAGGAAAGAGTGGTGTTTACTTTAGCTAAACAAGAACAAAAGCTTACTTTAAAAGACCCGTTTCCCCCACTGTCGAACCCATTTGGTAGGAGACTAAAGAGGAACTTATTATCTTTAAAACAGGCATCAACAGGATCTGGGGGGGGGGGAATACATTCTGTAGGATGATAAAACCTAGCATTTGAAGGCTCAGCTATTGTGGAGGTCAGAAGTCTTGTTGACAATAGCTGACCAGCCGTTGGACCCAGGAAAGGACTGGAGGGTAATTCCAGGCTACGGCAGCTGGTCAGGGACTAGGCTTCAGAGTATAGAAAATTAAACAATACAAGTATCACATAAATATACTAAAGGTTAGTCTAGAAGCAAGGGAGTTTCAGAAACATTCAGTTAGGTATCAAACATGATTAACATTGGACACTAGAAAAGCCAAATGGAGTTAAATACATTCTAGAATTAATGCTAGCATACTTAACTACAAGTAAAACTGTTAAATACAAAATCACATTAGCAAATTGGCTACCAGGGATAAAGCAACAGTTACCAGTACCATTGTGAACTTATTAGGTTAATCAAGATTCATAAAATAGGCTAAATAACTGTAGAAAAGGCTCTAGCATTCAGGAAAAGCAGTTAATTAACCAAGCTATACTAAACAGTGAATAATCTAGGCATGTAAAACCCACATAAAATAAAGTAACCGATAGACAAAACTGCTGAATCTATCTCTTCAAGAAAACAGACAAATTTAGCTAACTCCTCACGGCCTGCCTTAAAAGGAAGCGTTCTCAGAAAGAGGCTGACGTGTCACTCAGCGGGGAGATCCTTTAGCCAATAGGAGAAGCCCGAGCCCTCCGGGGGCTCTGGGGGAAAGTTTTTCCTTTTTAAGCAGGGCGGATGGAGATGGACAGGAACACACACACCCGCTGACAGAAGGAGACTGGAGAACCGGAGACTCGAGAGCCGAGCCGGACACGCACAGAGCCACGGACACAGACGATCGCCTCGCAACAGGGGAGCCAGACTCCACCGAGCCTAGACGAAATCAAGCGCTCCCTGCCCTGAGCGTTGAGAACGGGACACCCAAGGTTGCCTTGGCAACCAGCATCAACAGAGAAAAGGCCGCGTGTTGCCGAGACAACCAACACCAGGAGAAGAACGCTCTGACGGCCGCAGCCGATCAGAACGGGACCAACTACCGCACCTGAAATGATGATTAGATAGAAAAAGAAGACCCTGTACTTGTTTAATTCATAGATGTGTTTATTAAGAATGGAAATAAACACCCCAGTTGTTTGATTCAGACCACCTAGACCCTGTACTTGTTTAATTCATAGATGTGTTTATTAAGAATGGAAATAAACACCCCAGTTGTTTGATTCAGACCACCTCGTCCGCGTTTCCTTCATAGAACCGAACACCTGAAATGCAAACAATGCAGAGAGAAGGGTAAAGACTATACGATCACAGATAGATAAATTAATGAAAGACACTTCAAATGGTCCCATGACCCGTGCTGTATTCGACCAAAGCCGGTTGAAGACGACAACAGCCACTTCTCAAGGAGACAGAGAGATTCTCTCCCCATCATCGATGCCTCTACGACTGTTAAATCTTCGCCTCATCGGCCGAGGACAGCGGGATTATAGGTAAGTAATGATGGTGCGTCTAAAATTGGTGGAGGTCGAGCAGTTTCGAACAGGGTTTTGCTATAAGTAGGTGTAATGGACCAAAAATATGTTGATGTCGGAAGGCACCAGAGACCAAGATTCACAACCTGTCTCTGGTCTCGGCCGCACCAACAGCACTTAATGGGTTAGGGAATTGAGGGTGTTCGGTTATAATACCTAGGATTAGTGCAATGGGATGATGTGAATCTGCATTTGCTAGTCGTTCTGCGTGGGACAGGGCAGCTAGCATGTGGGTCAGGGACACCGATCAGAGATTGGTAAAATGTATTGATTAAAATTGTGTTGTTTAAGGAAGAAAGGGTGCTGGGATGGCAAAACTCTGCTCGCTCCACGACGATCGGGCCCGCGCTTTTGAGTACGTCCCGTGGGGTGGGGAGAGGGTCATAACAGTATGATGAATTACAAGCCCTCTATTAAACAAAATGATGACTGATCAGTGAGGACGGGATAAGATAAGACTATTCTAGGTAGAATCGGCACTAATGTAATGAAGAAAAGGGGCGCAATCCGAGTGAACGGTACAGTAGTGAGGCGAAAGGTGAAGAGTTTATAAGCAACTATGGAGCTATAAATAGGGTATTGTTCAAGGAAACAATTGAAAGTCTGGGGGTAAGTGTCATTTTTGGTTGATGAACGGGTTAAATGAGGGCTGTTTTGACTCGTCAAAACCGGGCCCCGCTCTGGGAGACGGCTGACGGAGGAACGAGAGTACCATTGTGGATTTTACAAACCCTTCGTCGAACAATAATGTAACCAGTAAGAGAGGTTATAGATGTCTGTATTTTGTTCAGATCGCGCAGAGCCGAGGGATAGGAATTCGTGCCAGGTTGCTTAACGGGAAGCTCACTTAGAATCGGTACGCTGAGCAATAGACTTTGGAAGACGTTCCATATGCGAATTGTCGAGACATAATCCGACATCATTTAGGCTCAGATTGGCCATTGTCCAAATCTGAGAAACATCAAGCTCGTGGAGGAAAGAGGAACGTAGGAAATATGGAAATTGTGGTTTAAACGGAGAGCACATAAACCTCCGATTCAAGCCGTCAGGTGGCTCTACAAGTAGGAAATATGGAAATTATGGTTAAACGGACGATTTGGCCATATAAACCTCCGATTCAAGCCGTCAAGAGGCTCTACAAAACTCTCCACGAGCCACTTTACATGGATGGAGCGGGTTTCTCGGGGTATAGCAAGACGGATTTTCTATAACTCGGTAGATATATAAAGCACTTTGAAAGAAGGAACTGCGTTTGTGATTAGGACATAGGGAAGAATTGTGTGGAATGGGCGAGGTTTAGGTTAGGAAATGTGTTTAGGATGGATGTGATGTGGTATGTTTATAAATAGGACAATGTTTTGCTAAGTATATATGATTGGATGAATGTCTGTTAGAGGTTATGAGTGAATGCCAGTGTATTTTTTGTATGAATATAGAACTCTAGTGACCAAAACGGCCGCGGAGAAACCGTAACACTGTCTGTTGTATAAAGATTAGGGTATCTTGCTACATTAGCCGCGAGGACGACAGCGATAACGTATGGACGCTGCGTTGTGATATCGAGTGAATTGAGTGAATGGCGAGAGTGATGGAACCAAAATGATGTGTGAGATTCGTTGACATTTTTTAAATCGGTGGTATTAAGGTCTTAATTTAATGTAGTAGGTATCAAAATAAGCGATTTTTTGGGAGCTGATGACATCACTAGAAACGTCTAAGCATTGGGAGCGTTGGATTTAAAATACTGTGTATTTCGGCCAGGCAGGGCCAAACGGGCGAGCGAACTAAAATAAAGATAATAATATATGATCTGTAAACTAGCGCTTAATGAGATTGAAGTTATGTTGCGGGGTATAACTGTGTTGCGCGAACGTCGCGATGTGTTGTGCCGCTCGAATCAACAGGATAATGGGCCGTATAGGAGACGTTATTAGAATGCTAAGCTAACTAGCCGTGCTAGGCTAAGTGGGCGATAACATGGTTGAGCTAAGCTGATTGAGCTAGCAGTGCTAAGCTAATGGAGCTAGCAGTGGGAAGCTAACGAAGCTAAAATGCTAAGCTACCTGTGCTAACAATGTAGATATCGCGTGATGCTATTTTGGTGGCAGACGACGAGATCTCGTGTTTGTAAACATGGCGCAACTCCCGTGGAGGATTCTGGGGAGTGTGGTTTATTATTGAGTAAGGACGGCGAATTGACGTCGGTTGGATGTGCTGCGTGATGACGCACTTGTGAGGGAGGGGGAGGGCGCCTCCTGCAGGACGTTGTGAGTACTGTAGTACAATAGAGGTGATGAACGAACATTACAGCAGGGGGCGGTGTTGCCTCTTAGATTATTACACCTCTCCTTCACATGTAAACGGGGAGCCGTGGCGGCCATTTTGTAGTTTTTATAGGTTTTTTGGTTTTCGTGTGGCGACCATCTTGAAATATTTGTAGTTCTTTTTATCGGATTTTGCCGTTTTTAAGGACGAATGTATATACATTTAGTTATCAATCTAAATTTGTTGTGGGCCCAGTATGATGGCACTAGTGGGGTAGAAACGTGACGGATGTGTGGGTTTGTTTGTAACTTTACTAGATATATTATTCCAATATTAGGTAGCTAATGAGGTGACTAGTATGGTTGGAACATGTAGACGGTATGTGTCGGTTTGCGCATGCGCGCCACGGTGCCGTCAGTACGAGGGGGATGGATTATGGGCTTTTGTTAAGGCAGTGGACAGTGAAGGGCTATAGGGGGCGATGTTGGACATGACAAGTTGGGGTGAACAGCGGCATTATGTGCTGTGACGAGAGGCTTGCGTACCCCCCCCCTTCTCCTCTGTGTCTCTTCCTCCCTCTCTCCCTCCCTCCCTCCCTGCCTTCCTCCCTCCCTCCCTGCCACTCTCCCTCTCTTTCTCCCTCCCTCTCTCTCTCCCTCCCTCCCTCTCTCCCTCTCCCCCTCCCTCCCTCTCTCCTTCCCTCCCTCCCTGCCTTCCTCCCTCCCACCCTCCCTGCCACTCTCCCTCTCTTTCTCCCTCCCTCTCTCTCTCTCTCCCTCCCTCCCTCCCTCTTGTTCTCCCTTCCTCCCTCTCTCCCTCCCTCCCTCTCTCCCTCTCTTATGTCTCTCCCCCCTCCTCCCTCCCGCTGTCTAAATCCTTCTGTCCCTCCCTCCCTCTCCTCTCTCCCTCCCTACATCCCTCTCTCCCTCTCTCCCTCCCGGTATCTCCCCCTCCCTTTGTTTCCTCACTATCCCTAGCTCACTGCTTGATACTGTTGAGCTGCCAGGTTTTCAAAGGTGTTTTAATTCAAGTTAGTATACCTTTTCGGTAACATTTAAAGTATAGTGTTAGATATTAGGAACTCCATGCAGACTCTTTTAGTCTGATTAAAGTAGGGTTTGATTTAAGTTAAAGTTAGGCAGCAGATGCTGAAGATAGTGTTTGAAGTCCTGTGGGTTAACTGGACCAGGCAATATGGTAAGGTCTGCTAGTTAATTCTAAAAGGTTTTTGATAAAGTTAATGTTGAATTGGGAGCCCCCCCCCCTCCTCCGTCTCTCTATCCCTCTCTCTCTTCCCTCCTTCCTCTGTCTCCCCCCCCTCCGTCCCTCCGTCCCTCTCCCGCTCTCCCCCTCCCTCCCTTTTCTCTTCCCTCCGTCCCCCCCCCTCCTCTGTCTCTCCTTGTATTTCTCCCTGTGTTTCTCCTTCCCTCCCTTCCTTTCTCCATGTGTGCCCCCCCCCTCAATAGCTTGCCTGAGAATGGATTATGGGTATGCTGCAGGCCATTGCTGGGTTGGGTAGTGGACTGCTGAGTTGGGTTTAGGTTTCCATGTAGGGGTCCCTCCATCTCCCTGACTGGCCCTAGGGGTAAAATTCGGCCTTGAGAGTGGCATGTATGTTTAGACTGGGGGTGAAGCGTCCACAAGCGTTTGTTATGAAGGGAATGGGTTTTACATTAGGTTGGGTTTGTTTAGAGACGGTTGTGGTGTGTTTTTTTCATTTTAGACAAGGTGTCGGTCCCCTAGTTCCCCCGTCTGTTAGGGTCCTTGGAAACAGGGTTGGCTTTGCGTCATGTTGTGTGTTATTGGGTTGGTTGTTTATTTGAACTGCGTTGTTATTATGTATGTGAAGTAGGTGCCAGATGGGCGCTGGCCTGTCTGGGTACAGGTAATGGTGGGAGGTGTTGTAGTATTCCTTGGAAAAGGGGCCTGGGGGTAGGGAGGAGGTAGGCACTCTGAACCTCTAGCCCCAAGCAGGCGGCAGTGGAATCGGAAGATTCCCTGGGCACGTTAAATACTTTCTATAGTCGCTGGGGAGATACTGAAGGCCCTCGTGTCTGGCAAGATGATCAACATCTTACTGTGTTTCCGTCTAGTCGGCCCAGGAAACGTCGCACGTAAGTAAGTGTGGGCACTGGGTGGTACGTGGACGACGGTCCACACCTAGAAGCAGGGCAGTGCACCGGAGGGGGCACAGTACCTGCTGTGAACAGGCTAGGCTGGTGAAAACGGTCAAAGTTTCCATACCCATAGGAAGTGGGATGGGGAGCAGACCGTAGGTTTCAAAACTGAGTGGCTGATAGGTACTACGGACAATTAGCCGCTTGGGGTCCTGACTTGATGATGGACTATGAGATCTCTATCGACTGCGTCACCGGCCGGTCAGAGAGCATTATGACCCTATTGGCGTAAATGCGTCTGGCTCAATGTACAGTCAGGCCACAGTAAGCCGAAACCGAATGCGTTAGTAGGCGAGTTGTGCTTCTGTGATCAGCAGGTTTGAAAAGAACCACTGGGAAGCAGAAGGGTAAGGGGTGTCAATTCAGAGGAATCTGGACTGTCACTCCTAAGATTGGAAAGGGACCCAGCCTTAAACTGCACCTGAAGGTAAAATAAGGGGACTTCTTCCGTTCATGAGAGGAGACCTTACCGCCGGAAGTGGAGACCTGCATCTCTGTTGGGGGAGAGGGGCCGGCGTCGGACAAGGCAGCCCTAAGAAAGGAGCTGGTTGTTCCGTCGTAGCGGACTACCTAAACCTTACGGGGAGAGGTGCATCTCAGTAGGGGAAGGAGTGCATCCGAACGGGAGGAGGTTACTCTTAACTGGAAGGAGGTTAAAAGGGTCAAAGCGGTTTTCATTCAGGATCGATACTGTAAGGAAAATGCTTTGGGCTGAGAAATGGCGGGTCTCTGTGAATTCAGGGATCTGGGGGGATATTGCTGTGGATATAGTGCTGGTGTCCATGAGTTTAATAACATGAACAACTGGGCTATATGACGGTCAAGGGTTTAGTGATCTGAGTTGCTAAAAATGTATTTTTTCCCTTGATGGTAGTTGGAAGCAGAGACAACACCAAAGGATTTTTTGGTGTTGTGAGGGGGAAGGTGTGAAAAAATAATGGAAGATGATGTTGTATGAAGAATGAGATGAGAGGTTGAGATGTAAAAGTGGAAAGAAATGTAGGAAGAAGTATAATTTTTGATTTCCATAAGTAGAAAGCAAGCGGAAGTTAATATTACATTTACATAGTTAATACGCTAAGCGGTCATTTAAAGTATGAAATAAGATCAGAATGAACAAATTCATCAAAGCAAAAAGAAATTGGAACAGATGGCTAACCAGGTTTACCAAGATTGTTAGATTTGATAGGCTGTGTGGAACTAATGTTTGTATTCTCCAGAAAATCATATGAAAAGAACACACAGAGGATTGGAACCTCCAGTTTTCCGGTTGGAAGAACGGACAAAAACAAGCTAAGGCCGTATCGTTATGGTCAAATAAATCACACCAAATCTCTCTAAAAATATTAGTATAGTGTTGCCCGACATTTCCAATGCATAACAGATAGTGGAAATGACAAGGGAAATGCCACTGATGTTAAGTTTGGGTGTTTTTGCTTTCTTTCTGCACAGGTGCTCGGCAGGACAGATGCGGCTCTGATGATTTCAATACCAACTGGGGAAATGGCTATATAAGCCTTGGTATAAGTATGAATGATAAGCCATTTATCAATCCCTGTCTGCACAATAAACATTTGACAGTGTGAGTGGTTTTAACTCAAGTAGGTAGAAATAGTTTTAGAGACGGAGAAACTTGTCCTCCCAAACGGTGATTGCAGGAGTGTTTGAAAGCGGGAGAGAATGTCGGAAATACAGGAAGTTCACCTTAGTGGAACATTGATAGGAGCAACTGAAGGTTTAGATGCAATAACAATAGCAAAAGTAGACAATCTGTCTATTTCAATAACTGGAAATGTCAGAATAGAAGTGAAGAAGCCATGGCCAAAGATATTCAGGCCTTTACAAAACCTTGTATTTAAGTATAAGAAAGGAGGCCGTTATAGATTTTTAAAAGGGGCCTAAAAACATTTCTTTTTAACAAGGCTTTTGCCTGAATTTTCTTTTACGTTTATTTTTTTTACTTCTATTCATTTTACTATTATTTTTATTTTATTTTACTCTTAGGTTCTTCCAATTTACTGGTTGTTAGTCTTTTTAATTGTTTTTATTAATTTTAAATTGTTTTATTCATTTAACTTTTGTATTTGTCTCCTGTAAGCGCTCTGAGATTCTCGCGAATGTGGAGCGCGGTACAAATCGAATCCATTATTATTATTATTATAGATTGAGAAACCAAAATAAAGAACAGAAAAAGAAAGTACGAAGAGCGATGAAAAGAAATAATGCCGTTAATGGCAATAGGCTGACAACCTTTGCAGACACTCCCGTAGAAAGATTGATACCTGAAGTTAATCTGATTGAGTTGGATGTGATGGAATTCCCTCAGGTGACCAGTATTATAGAGGGACTGGAAATAATGACTTTGATTCCAATACAGGAGGTCTCTGAGGAGGGAGAACCAAAGACAACGGTATTACTCCAACCAGAACCAATCCACGCTGGAGTGTCCATTGCAGGTGACTGCAGTTTAACCAAGGGACACAGAAAGCGACTGAAGCGAGCAGCGTTGTTACAGCCGTCCCATGAAGTCCACTCTGGCCGTACGGCTGGAACAGAGACCGACAGCAGGTATGGATACACGAACAGTTTCCACAGCCCACCCGTTTCCCATGTCCAGTCGTCCCTCGAGACCAAAGCCAGGATGAGAGGCGGGGGCCGGTGACGAGGAGCCAGACAGCGAGGGCCAGGGTGGAGGAAGAGAGGATGACGTGCCTCTCTCCAGAAAGACAGAGAGCATTCACGGAAGCGTCCGAAAGACATGAGACAGTCCGTAGAAAGCTGGTGGAGGAGCAGCTGGCGTTTGACCAAGTCATACACGAGAGGGAGATGCTAGAACACGAGCTGGCGAAACAGACTGTGATCATGAGTGATGTAATTTTGGAAGTTATGTTTCGTACTGCAGAACGAGGACTCAGTGAACAAGAGAAATCACTTGCTCTGTTACCTGAACGGGGTGCGGAGCAGCGAAGCGATGATGACGGCCGCAGGAGGGGTGAGTTTCCAGGCCCCTCCCAACAACAAAAGGCCCAAGGAGCAGCAGCTGAAAAGGACAGGTATGCCCCTCTCCCCTCCAGGCAACAGGACATGCAACCAGTGGACCGGACAGGGGTGGACCTGGCGGGAGCTGTGGGATGCCAGCCGAGAGACCGCTGGGGTTGTGGTAAACTGGGACCGCCTGGATGGCCGGCATCGGCTGAGTGCGGAATGTTGGGACATTTTCAGAAGGAGTGTAAAGAGGTTGTGTCTGCAAAGGCCATAGGTTGAATAAGAGCGAAGCGAGAATGCACAAGCAAAGCTAAAAGTGCTCGAGAAAATAGAGTTATTAATAAGTTAAAATGGAAAATGCAACTGATTAGAATAAAAATAGAAACGAAGATACATAGATAGGTTAAAAGGTTTGATTAGGTGTGCAAGTTACTAAAACGGTTTGGAAGAATAACAAGGGTAAGTTGGGGCTGTAGAGGGAGGAAGTAACTGGCAAATTGCATGGGCTAATCGTACTAACAAAAATGATGGTTTTAAACAGGAACAATGGAAAAATTTTACTTAAAAAAAAATAAATAAAAAAAATATTTAATTTCTTTATTTTATTTCTTTTTAATTTTAAATTTTTCTTTCTTAGTTTTTACGGGGGCATTTATGCCTCTAGATGATAGTTTAATTCTGTTTGATGGGTGTGTTGCATGGGGACACTCACAATTTAATTTTCTTTGTTTTTGTTTGACACTCTATTTTTTTAGGAACTGACTGGCTGGGAGGGATCTCTCGCCGGTCAGGGATAGCAGGTGGTGGTGGCACAGCGGGACTGGTAGGAATGTCTAATATAATGGGCTGGAAACTAAGGGTGGACGAGAGCTGGTTCATGGTTTTGTTTTCCGCTCATTGAGAATCCAGAAGTAGATTCTGGGGAGTTGTGTCACGTTTTTGGGTATGGTAAGTGTTGGGGAAACGTGTTTCTCTGTCTATAGGTAAGCTCTGTAGGTTTTTGGTCGCCATTGGCCATGTAGTTTTCATGTAGGGTGCAGGCATGTGACATTGATAATTGGCTTATGGGAGGCTCTGCACCGGCTTGTTGAAGGCTGGCGGAGTGTGTGGGATGTGTGTTTGAAGGGACTGTGGTTTGTTACCATGCACATAGGTTCTGTTGGTGATTGGCCTCGTCTAGAGCTGGCTGTCCGGACCGAGGAGGCTGTCTGGAAACGAGGTATTGATAGTGTTATAAATGGTTATTCCACTCTCAAGGGTGGAGTGGTGTTGTGTTGAACTTGAGATATTTGATCTAGTAAAATAGTACAGCACAAAAATAAATGAGACAAAGGTGATTTGATTGAATATTAACCTAAGAAGCCGTGGAATATATAGATAACTAATTTGGAAAAAATGTATTGTCAAATACAGAACAGAAAAGATGTATCTGAGCAAAAATGTGATCTTCCAATCTATTGTGTGTTTGTAAATAATAAATCCAAAAAGCAAAAGGGACAGAGGGAAAATCGTTTCCTTCTGTGGAAAATCGGAGCAGTACCAAGAACTGCCCACAACAAAGAAGAGGCTGTGGTTAGCACAAAATACAACAAGAAGAAAACGGTCAAAACGAGTTAGCAGTAAAGACCTCAGGAGTTTGGAATAGGGATAACTGACAGGGATGAAAGCGAAGGATAATTGAGGCCTCAGTGGTCTTTTCGAGGAGAAAAAATTATTTATGTTTGCTTGTTTGAATCTCCCACGATGTTTTAGAGTGTTAATTTTTTGGGTGTGATGTATTAATCTTTTCTTGCGGAGTCAATTACACAAAACAGACACATTGAAGCTAAGAAAACATGGATAAAATAGTCTAAACAAAAAAGCTGTTATTGAAAGGGTGTTTCCTTGTAAAAACAGGAACAGCTTTCTTAGTCTGAAGTCATATTAATAACTGATATTGTGTGTGACTGGGGAAAAAGCTAAAGAGGGTGGGAAAGAGTGAATGGTGATGATTTGGTAACTGTACAGACGAAAATGGGTTTGGTAGTTCGATTTGTGTAAATTTTGGATTTTTTGAATTTTTAGAAAATATTAGCAAAAATGGTAATTATGGTTTTAACATGTTTAATTTAGAACATATTGGTGCTATACAGTGGGTTATGAAACCCACTAAGGGTGGAATGTCGTATATTATCTAGATAAAACATGTAAAATATCAATGAAACTGTACAAAATGATACTAGAAGAAATGCTGGTGGTAAACTGTAAGGCATTTGGCAAAGGGGTGACAGGGGCTCTGTGGGAAATGGTGTCAGCTGGCACCAGGCCTAAAGATAGTAGGAAACAGTTGACTCTCCCCCACCTAGATAGAGAATAATCCTCCCCCTAATCAGATAACAGTCCTCTCACACAACTGAGTTGCTGACTTATTAAGTCATAACTCTGACCTCTCAAATCTATCTTGAGATGGGCAGGAAAGAGTGGTGTTTACTTTAGCTAAACAAGAACAAAAGCATACTTTAAAAGACCCGTTTCCCCCACTGTCGAACCCATTTGGTAGGAGACTAAAGAGGAACTTATTATCTTTAAAACAGGCATCAACAGGATCTGGGGGGGGGGGATACATTCTGTAGGATGATAAAACCTAGCATTTGAAGGCTCAGCTATTGTGGAGGTCAGAAGTCTTGTTGACAATAGCTGACCAGCCGTTGGACCCAGGAAAGGACTGGAGGGTAATTCCAGGCTACGGCAGCTGGTCAGGGACTAGGCTTCAGAGTATAGAAAATTAAACAATACAAGTATCACATAAATATACTAAAGGTTAGTCTAGAAGCAAGGGAGTTAGAAACATTCAGTTAGGTATCAAACATGACATTGGACACTAGAAAAGCCAAATGGAGTTAAATACATTCTAGAATTAATGCTAGCATACTTAACTACAAGTAAAACTGTTAAATACAAAATCACATTAGCAAATTGGCTACCAGGGATAAAGCAACAGTTCTGTGCCGTTAGAGGCTCTGCTTGGCATCACACTGCACTATCTCGCGTACGTGCACACGTACTGAATAAATTCCACAAATGTACCTCTAATACCAGTATTAGTCTGACCACACCCCTCATCAGCTTACCTTCATAAGCAGGTGTGTGGTCACCTGCTCTCCTCCTTCTCGCTTTCACCACAAGGAATAAGTGCCTCGGTAGATCCCCACACTTGACACCATGATGGAAGAAATTGGATTAGGAACAGCTTTGGGAAACAAGGATACGTTGACATCATATCTTTATTTTCTCTCTCACTATTTTTCGAGAAAATACGGCGATATTGTCTTCGTACTGGAGTGTCTAGAAGATGATGATCATTCTAAAAACCCTCCACCGGTTTTTCGTATTGGGAGCACGCCGCTGCATGCTTCTCAACTGCAGTTCCTTGCTGTGTTTGTTGGGGTGAAACCTGTCAGGCCACAGCTGAACTGTCGGACATGCCGCTGTTGTGAGAAGCGGTGCGTTCCAGGTTGGGTGAGTAGTGTTTGCTCGCAGGCTCCACTTGTCTGTTAGTGCTATGGGGGCTACTTGACAATGTTTATGGAAACCGGCCCCAGGCTAGGGTCCTTTGTTCAGCCACCTAGGCGACAGGAGACCTTGGTCTGAAGACCATTGTAGTTTTAACTAGTGGGCCGTGACCATTGACACTGGTGATCCCTGTGTGTTTTGGACGAGTGGATTCTCTCTGTCACCGTGTTAAGGCCCCATCTTTCATATCCAAATGAGAGTATTCCTTCACAAGGGGATATGTGCATGAATGTGCGGTAGCGGCAGATTCATGTTCAAAGTCAGCTACACAGGCCAGTTGGTATTGTGCTGATTCCGTCGGGTGTGGTAAAATCACCGTTGTGAAGCGGTGTTGACATCTTGTTTTCTCTTTTCTCTTAAAAAGTGAGGAGAGGTTCAGAACGGCGGCCTGTCTGGGTGAGTGTTATGTCATTGTTTACATGTTCATAGCTTGCGGTTAGCCAGTTAGCTGTTAACTGCTGCGTTAGCCTGCTGGATCGCTGCATGGCCTGCTTAGGTTGGGCCTACTATTAGCCAGTCAGCTGTTAGCTGCGGGGCTAGCATGTCGTGGTCGCTAGGTAAACGTTGGCTTGCTGCTATAGGCCATGGCCTGGCGCGGGGTAGCTTAGCTTCTCGCGCGCCGCCGTGAGCTCGCTTCTGATCGCGTGCGTCGTTAGCGGCGTCTCGCGAGCAGAAGCAGTAGCACCCGAACGGTTGGAGCGGCCGTTAGCTTGATGCTATTCTGTTGAACGTGCTTTGATTTTAACATGTTTTACACTCTTGACCACGACGTCATCCTTGACAGGGGATGTTTTCGTCGACCCTGCCCTGAGCCAGGACGGCAAGGTTGCATCAACAGGGGACTGTAGTGCGGGTTGGGGCGGTGACGCTGCCCAGTTCGGACAACACAGGAGCGGCTGTGTTCCTACGGTGTCTGTGACTGCACTTCGCTGATCTGCGTTCCGGGTAGGAACGGGGTTGACCAGACCTCATAACATGTCTTCTGGTTTTACTTGCTAAATGTATTGTGAATAACGGTGTTTTTCCCAAAACGTGTGTTGTTGCAATGCATTTAGGATACGTTGCGGGTTATGTGTGAGCTGTTTTTGTCACTGGCAGTTAGCTTCTCCGTGCAAATCGGGATGTAATGATCTGGTTGTTGTGTGAGAAACATCATGGTGTTTATATGTACCGTGTACTCACAACTAAGGTAACTAACCTATGAAGCTATGCTTGGTGACAAGTGAGTAAAAGAATGTTCTTTCTCAGACTGTGATGACAATGAACAGTGTGTTCACATATTAACAGGTTTTCCTGTTTTAACTGGCCGTATTGAGGGTAAAATAGGAGGATTGTGTTTTCCCCCCCGGTTCCCTGGGGACTTTTTTCATCCTCCTATCAGACATGTTTGTGCACTATTTGTGTCTTTTGTGTGGTAGGGATGCGATGTAACTCTTAGCTTGATTGCTGAGGTTGTGCTAAATCTGCTGGAGAGACTTATTTTCCTAAAAAAGAAGATGGTTTGGTTGCTGTCATGTGTGCTTAGCAAGGCCTGTGGCCGATACTAATCGAGAATGATGTATTCTCTCATTGTGAAAAAAAACTGCGTTCCTCTGTTGAGTGTTTTTGCCATTTTTTGTAGGTGATGATGGGTTGTGTGTGTCATGTGACCTACAACTGGGTTGGACTGGCCACAGAAGCACATGTGTATGTTGGACCGGGGCTCTTGAGCCCTCTCTATTCTGTGTTTTTCCTTAGTAAAAATCAGATAGCAGGTTAGCTCATGCGCTGTGTGGAGCTGTAAAACGCTTCATAGAGTTGACTATGACTGTGTCATATTCTCTTTTTGTCATTACATCGTATCATGGGTGTGGGGTTGTAAAGGGGTGAACTGGTAACCTTTCCTCTCCCCATTGTTTCTGTCGGTCAGGGGTACACCCCCTGTCCTTCAAGGTTCCCGTCACGTGGCGGTTCGGCACGTTACGGGGGGGGGGGGGGGGGGGGGGAGGGAGCTCCTGGTCCCACGGCCTGGTATATTGGGCGTGTGCACCGCAGGAATTCCCCCGCCATAGAGTACGTCACCGTGCGCGTCTCTGTTGGTAGGACTTCCGTGTGCTGTTCAGGTCCATGTGATGGATCTGTTTTCAGGGGGGGTGGTCAGGGCTCCTCCTCACCAAGCGTGAGCCTTCTGTGAGTTCGGACTCCTTCTTCCATGTGAGGGAGCCTCCATCAGAGTACAGAGCCTTCCTCCTCAGATTGTCAAAGTGAGTGGACCCTCTAGAAGGGTCCTTTTCTATTGTATGTGTATTCGATTCAATTCGTTTATTGAGTGTGTATGGGTTCAGTGCCTCTTCCCCGGAGAGCCCTAAAACCAGTTTTTTACATGGCTCAAGGTGCAATATATTCTTTTCAATCTGTACAGCTCGCGTGGGAAGTCTCTCTGGGGATCCCCGTCTCCTTCCTATGGGAGGGTGGTGGGATGTAAAAAAGTGAAATTTTTTTACCCCGGCTGTGTAGACTGGGATACATACTGTTGATGCTTCCTTCTTTTTATTCCAGAAGTGTTGGAGTTAGGGAGTGTCACACCCCTCTTGTCGTTCCCCTGGGCGCCTTGGGGATTCAATGACAGGTCTAAATAGCCTGTTCATTGATGGGGGTGTGTCCCGACGCACGTATAGTGCTAGCTCGCTGTAAACAGGCGATTGACTGGCACGCCTTGGTTGCTTGTGGTTGAAACAGCGTTTTTATAAAGCAACTGAGATGGGGGTTTTTCCTCTTCCGATGACCACATCCCATGACCTGGGTGGGTTGTCGACGGATTCTCGTTCATGTCTGGGGGATGATGACGGAATGGATCTGAACATATGTGGAGGGGTCTCACGCCCTTGGGGTGGGCCACCGGGCGCGGTTCGCCCGAACGTCTGGGTGGCGCCTTCTTTTCATGTTAAGATCGACACGCATATCTGCCCTTCTCCTGGAGTAGGCATGTCGGCGTGGTTAGGGCACGGGACTGGTTCTGGTCACGCTGGTCCAGATCAGTTGAACCCGTTGTCCGCCGGGGATGCAGATCTGCTGTTCTGGTACCCTGAGGGACTTGGGCTTTTTTCAGGGGGAAAAATGCCAGGTCGGTCTGGGTGTCACAGGGTTAAGCGCTATGGAGACCCTGGTTGGGTATGTTTTTACTCAGCACTGTCGTAATGGCTTACAGCCATGCCATTCTGTACACGCTCGATCTCGTCGGATCTCGGCCGCTACACAGGTTGGTCCTGGTTAGTACTTGGTTGGGAGACCGCCTGGGAATACCAAGTACGGTGTGCTTAGGGGCTGGTTCTCCATTATTTTTCGCTCCTCTCTCACGCATGGCGAAGAGGGGCCTGTGGGGGTGGTTTTTTGACCTCCTCTGGTGACCCTGTGCTTCCCGTACCGCCAGGCCCGGTCCGAAGTGATGTTTGCGACCCGTAGGCCTGGGTTAACCCTTTTTGAAAACTGAAACACTTGTACTGCGGTATAGCCGGTGTATACCCGCAGGTGTGTTTTGGAGTTTTTTCTTGAGGGGTTATAGGAACAACCACCGCATTGGGTAACACCGAGGTGGTTGATTCCCTGGTGTGTTGGTGCAGTGTCAACTCCCGGGTTCACCGGTTGAGGGTGCCCCTGCACGTTCATGACGTCTGCCAATCGTGTCAGCCTTCTCTGCCTCGACCCCTCTGGGTGGGGGTTTTTAAATGGAGGCTTGGTCATGCAACAACGCCAGCATACGCCCCTTCCGCCGGGGCAGCTGTGTTCAGCTGTCCCCTCTGGCGCCTGTCTCGTCCGCAGTCTCCAGGCTAGGGTTAACAGCCTGTTGCCTGGTTTTTCCCCGGTGCGCTGCCTGCTTCCGTTGGTTAACCTTTTTGTGTGCTTACGGCCATGCTGACTGGCTGTTCTGCAGGGTCAGTGTGCCAGGCGGTGTACTATTGGGGGGACGGGGCCCGCTCGGCTTACGGCCATACCGACCTGAACACGCCCGATCTCGTCCGATCTCGGAAGCTAAGCAGGTTCTGGCCTGGTTAGTACTTGGTTGGGATACCGCCTGGGATTACCAGGTGCAGTAACTGGGGGGCCTTTGTCCGAATACGCTGGCGATGTGGGGGGCGGGGCACTACGTGCCCACCTGGTGGGGTCTTGATGCTGGCATCATGGACTTCTCCGGGCCCCCATTCCAGGGAGTCCAGTCCTTTTGGTGGGTCTGGGTCTTCCTTCGCGCTCCGCTGCTACGGCCTTGCCACGGGGTTGGGTTTGCCCTTGACCCCGTGATTCTGGGGGCAGTAACGAGGTTGTTCCTCCGTTCGTTCCCGGGTGGCATGCGGGTTGTGCGTGTGTGTAGTCGTGGGGTCAAGCCACGGTCTGCTCACCCTGTGCGTTGAGTTGCTTGAGTGCCTCTTCGCACGGTCGGGTCCGTCGCCTTCCCGTGAAGCCCCTAATAGGGGGGATACCCTCCATTAGGGGGGGTCGGGGGGGCTCGGCCCTCCCTGTTCTGATGGTTTTGGGGGGCTGTCAGCGGGGTGTAT
Source organism: Notolepis coatsorum (assembly GCF_963971535.1). Taxonomy (NCBI): domain Eukaryota; kingdom Metazoa; phylum Chordata; class Actinopteri; order Aulopiformes; family Paralepididae; genus Notolepis; species Notolepis coatsorum. The sequence goes on from NW_028172772.1 coordinate 407,024, forward strand.
TTGTCAGCCAGCGGCTCCGCTTGGCCTCCCATTGTGCAGTGTGATGCCAAGCAGAGCCTCTAACGGCACAGAACGCTAGGTTATGACTATAACCAAGTTCTGTTAGTTAGAGGTGACGCTTGGCATCAGACGGCCGCTGCAGCCCTTGACCTCACCTTGTGGTGAAAGCTTGGGAAGGAGGAGAGCAGGTGACCACACACCTGCTTATGAAGGTAAGCTGATGAGGGGTGTGGTCAGACTAATACTGGTATTAGAGGTACATTTGTGGAATTTATTCAGTACGCGTGCACGTACGCGAGATAGTGCAGTGTGATGCCAAGCGTCACCTCTAACTAACAGAACTTGGTTATAGTCATAACCTAGCGTTAACAGTACCATTGTGAACTTATATAAGGAACTAGGTTAATCAAGATTCATAAAATAGGCTAAATAACTGTAGAAAAGGCTCTAGCATTCAGGAAAAGCAGTTAATTAACGAAGCTATACTAAACAGTGAATAATCTAGGCATGTAAAACCCACATAAAATAAAGTAACCGAGATGGATCAAAAAAACTATTGATGGACAAAACTGCTGAATCTATCTCTTCAAGAAAACAGACAAATTTAGCTAACTCCTCACGGCCTGCCTTAAAAGGAAGCGTTCTCAGAAAGAGGCTGACGTGTCACTCAGCGGGGAGATCCTTTAGCCAATAGGAGAAGCCCGAGCCCTGGGGGACGTCACGACGTCTCCGGGGGCTCTGGGGGAAAGTTTTTCCTTTTTAAGCAGGGCGGATGGAGATGGACAGGAACACACACACCGGCTGACAGAAGGAGACTGGAGAACCGGAGACTCGAGAGCCGAGCCGGACACGCACAGAGCCATGGACACAGACGATCGCCTCGCAGCAGGGGAAAATCAAGCGCTCCCTGCCCTGAGCGTTGAGAACGGGACACCCAAGGTTGCCTTGGCAACCAGCATCAACAGAGAAAAGGCTGCGTGTTGCCGAGACAACCAACACCAGGAGAAGAACGCTCTGACGGCCGCAGCCGATCAGAACGGGACCAACTACCGCACCTGAAATGATGATTAGATAGAAAAAGAAGACCCTGTACTTGTTTAATTCATAGATGTGTTTATTAAGAATGGAAATAAACACCCCAGTTGTTTGATTCAGACCACCTCGTCCGCGTTTCCTTCATAGAACCGAACACCTGAAATGCAAACAATGCAGAGAGAAGGGTAAAGACTATACGATCACAGATAGATAAATGAATGAAAGACACTTCAGCACAAAGACACACACTTGACAATTATCGAACCACTCCTTGTCATCCTCATTTCTTTCACTTCTCCTAATTTCCCTTCCAACCATTCAGACTGCTCACCATCTTCTAAATGACTTCAATTAGTTTCACATGCATGGCCTCATCCGGCCTTTAGTCGTTTGTTCTTTAGTTCTTTCTTGGTTCTCGTCACAATCGTTGTCAAATCGACTATCATTCCTCTTCCTTTCTTCAACTCATCCTAATTCCTTCCTTCTAGCTGGTGGTGGACTTGCTAATGTTCCTGGTGAAGGGCTCTGATACATCAACTTGGTGAAGGGCTCCGATACATCAACTTGGTGAAGGGCTCTGATACATCAACTTGGTGAAGGGCTCTGATACATCAACTTGGTGAAGGGCTCCGATACATCAACTTGGTGAAGGGCTCCGATACATCAACTTGGTGAAGGGCTCTGATACATCAACTTGGTGAAGGGCTCTGATACATCAACTTGGTGAAGGGCTCTGATACATCAACTTGGTGAAGGGCTCTGATACATCAACTTGGTGAAGGGCTCTGATACATCAACTTGGTGAAGGGCTCTGATACATCAACTTGGTGAAGGGCTCCGATACATCAACTTGGTGAAGGGCTCCGATACATCAACTTGGTGAAGGGCTCTGATACAACAACTTGGTGAAGGGCTCTGATACATCAACTTGGTGAAGGGCTCCGATACATCAACTTGGTGAAGGGCTCCGATACATCAACTTGGTGAAGGGCTCCGATACATCAACTTGGTGAAGGGCTCCGATACATCAACTTGGTGAAGAACTCAAGTTCAAGTTCAAGTTCTTTAATAGTTGTCATACAGAAGTACAGAATACTTTCATACAAAATGCTTCTTACTGTTACGCTCCAGAGACTGTGCTAGACAAGATAGTATCAAATAACATAATAACATAATATAGCATGAATTTAGAAGAAGAAAATGAGGTCACAGTGTTCGGTATAGACATATGTACAATGTTCTGAGTTACCATATAATATACAATACACAATACTATGCAGTGTACTAATGTACAGTACTATCTAGTGCAAAGCAGAAATGGGATGAGGTACAATTTTAGGTACAATTTACAGTAAGGTGTACGAGTTGTAGTGCAATCCTTCATCCATAAATATAAAGTGTGGGGAGTGGGTGCTACAGTGTGTTTGTTTAAAGTGGGTGTGTGCTATAAAGTGTGTGGAGTGGGTGCTACAGTGTGTTTGTTTAAAGTGAGTGTGTGCGTGTGGATGTGTGTGCTATGTGCGTTTGGTGGTTGTTGTTGTGTAGTGTTCATTCATTGTTCGTTTAGCAGCCTGATGGCCTGGGGATAGAAGCTACTTCTGAGTCTTTCTGTGCTCGCCTTGAGACTCCGGTATCGCTTGCCTGACCGCAGCAGTTCAAAGAGGCAGTTGTTCGGGTGACTGGAGTCTTTAATGATTCTCTTAGCCTTGCCCTTGCAACGCTTGTAGTAAATGTTCTGGAGGGTGGGGAGCCCCCCTCCAATTGTGCGTTCGGCTGCACGTGTCACTCTTTGTAGTCTGCTTCGGTCTTTTGCAGTGCTATTCCCAAACCAGGAGGTGATGTTGCCGGTCAAGATGCTCTCTATTGTACATGAGTAGAAGTTCTTAAGGATCTTCTGGCTGACTTGGAACTTCCTTAGGCGCCTGAGGAAGTAGAGGCGTTGTCGTGCCTTCTTCACCACACTGTTAATGTGTGTGGTCCATGTCAAGTCCTCGGATATGTAGGCTCCGAGGTACTTGAAGCTGTTGACTCTCTCAACCGGTGCCCCGTCGATGCTGAGGGGGCTGTAGTCCTTGACCCCCGACCTCCTGAAGTCCACAATCATCTCCTTTGTTTTGCTGACGTTCAGGGAGAGGCTGTTTTCCTGGCACCATCCCGCCAGGACCTTGACCTCTTCCAGGTAGGCCCTCTCGTCGTTGGCAGAGATCAGGCCCACCACCACTGTGTCGTCAGCAAATTTGACGATTGTATTGCTACTCCGCTGAGCCACACAGTCGTGTGTGTACAAGGAGTAGAGGAGGGGACTCAGAACACAGCCCTGGGGGGCCCCTATGTTGAGGGTGATGGATGAGGAGGTGCAGTTGCCTGCTCTCACCACCTGGGGTCTGCCAGTCAGGAAGTCCAAGACCCACTGGCAGAGGTCATAGCCCAAGCCCAGGTCCCTGAGCTTGGCTATGAGTATGGAGGGGACTATGGTATTGAATGCCGAGCTGTAGTCGATGAATAGCATTCTCACATAGTTCCCCTGCCTCTTGTCCAGGTGTGATGCTGCTGTGTGCAGCACATGGGATATGGCGTCCTCCGTGGACCTGTTGGGGCGGTATGCAAATTGCAGGGGGTCCATGTTGATGGGGAGGGAGGAGCAGATGTAGCCCTTTACTAGCTTCTCAAAGCACTTCATGGCTATGGAGGTGAGAGCTACAGGGCGGTAGTCGTTGAGGCAAGCAGGCTTGGATTTTTTGGGTACAGGGATAATAGTGGACTTCTTCAGGCAGGTGGGGATGACAGCCTGTTCTAAGGACAGGTTAAATATGTCAGTGAATACTGGGGCCAGTTGGTCGGCACAGACTTTTAGGACGCGGCCGGGGATGCCGTCCGGACCTGCTGCCTTCCTGATATTCACTTTTTTAAAGGTTCGCCTCACCTCATGCTCTGTTACCCTGAACACTGCGCCTCCATCAGCAGCCGACCCCCCCCCCCCCATTGCCGAGGCTTGTGAGCTGGTGTTGTTATTACCAGCATCAAACCTCGCATAGAAGGTATTGAGGTCGTTTGCTAAGGAGATGTCACTGTTCAGTTTGAGGGAGGCGCCTTTGTAGTCTGTCATCGTTTTGAGCCCCTGCCACATAGCTCTAGAGTCAGCTTGTTCAAACTGGAGTTCAATTTTATCCCTGTAGCGCCGTTTGGCCTCTGACACTGTCCTCCTTACGTTGTGTCGCGCCACCTTGTGGTCATTCATGTTGCCTGCCACTAGGCCGTCATTGTATGCTTTGGTGCGCTCTCTCAGAGCTTCACGGACGGATTTGTCTACCCAGGGTTTTTGATTTGGGTAAACTTTCATTTTGGTAGTGGGGATTGTTTCTTTCACCCTAGTACAAACATAGTCCAGCACTGTCTCCGTGTAGGCATTAATGTTATCTGTGTCGCGGAACACAATCCAGTCTGTGTGGTGAAACACTGACCGGATCGTCTCTTCTGACGTCAGATCCCATTTCTGCACCTCTCGCGAGACTACGGGAGTACTTTTAATTCTCTGTTTGTACTTTGGTGAAATAAAAATTGACGCGTGATCTGATTTACCAAAGCCACTATCAGAATGAGCCTTGTAGCCACCTTTAAATTGCGTGTAACAGTGATCTAGGATGTTACCGCCTCTGGTGTTGCAAGTCACATGCTGATAGAAGTCGGGCAATACCTTTCTCAGATTGGCGCTATTGAAATCTCCCAGTACTAAAATGGCGGCGTTAACGTTAGCCACTTGTATTCTATTTACCTCGTCGTGTAGTCTGGAGAGTGCAACCTTGTTGCTGGCTTGCGGTGGAATATACACTCCGATCAGGACGATCGCCGTTAACTCCCTCGGGAGGAAGAAAGGACGACACTTGATGGTTATATATTCCAGTTCTGGGGAGCAGTGGTTGGATAATTCCTTCACGTTCGTTGGATCACTCCAATTTTTGTTAAACATGAAGGCAATACCTCCTCCACGTTGTTTACCGGACTCTGATGACCTGTCTTTGCGATGGATAAAGAAGTGATCCGCTGGTTGAATTGCGTGATCTGGAACCTCCGGTGTGAGCCATGTTTCGGTGAAGCAAAGGACATTGCAGTCCCTAACTCCTCCGAACTTGTGTATTTCCCCCCCCTCCTTCCCCCCTCCCAACAGTGTAAAGGCTAAAGATAGAAACCATGCCTCTTGACCAGTGTTGTGCTAGTTACTGAAAAATAGTAACTCAGTTACTTTACTAGTTACTTCATTTCAAAGTAACTTCGTTACTGTACTAGTTACTTACACCCAAAAGTAATGAGTTACTGTGAAAAGTAACTATTTAGTTATTTAAAAAAAAAAAAAAAAAAAAAATTGCTCAAGTCCCATGCCCCATATACTCAAAATCGGTTGATCAACTTGACAGTTTCCATTCACATCACCGAACTCTGCTAAGCAATGTGGTCTAGAGCGTTTCATTATATATTCCCTCCCCGCTGTATGTATATTTCTCTCCCACCCACCCACCCCCTCCTAATGTACAGTCCCCTCCCCATCATATGTATATACTCTGTCAGGATCTAGGGGTAACAGTACTGTATATTTGAATACCGCTTATGTCACAAATGTATCAGTACTAAATACCTATATGTCCCTATGCCATAAATGTCATGTATGTTGTGTATGTCATAAATGTCTATATGAATTGAAAATGGGGGACCCTGATGGAAACAAGACAAACGTCTTTCTCAGGTCTGCATCCCCTTAACAATTGTATGTATTGAGCCGTACTGTATTGTACCCATTCTGCAATCTGTTAAATAAAGTTTTCATTCATTCATTCATTCATCCATTCATTAATTCATTCATAACCATCTTGCAGCGTTGTTTAAGATATCAATCAAAGCATTGCAACGTTAGAATAGTTAGGATATCAATTGTGCATGAAAGGACTATATTTATATTGTTTGATTAGTATTATGAGATTCCCTGGCAGATTTCGTACAGTCAAAATCCGTTGATCTTGAGTTTCAGTGAACACATTGCACTCACCGTCACCAGTCTGCGGTGGTCGAGATGTAACGTTAGTCCAGTTGACTCCAGCAGCCCTTCAAACATGTTCTTTATCTCGTTTCCATGTTGTATATTAATTATCTCTCCAAGTAGTTGCTAAATGGTTTGTTAGTTCGTTATTATTACTGCGTTCTTATTATGTAGATTCATAGCGAGCGTCCTCTTGTTGTTTACTGTAGAGAGCGTCTATTTCTTTCAGAACGTCAGTGGCCAATCAGAAGTGCGAAAACCAGAATGAGGCTACGGAAAGAAATAATAATAATAATAATACTTCGTTTTATATAGCGCCTTTCAGTCTACAGTAAACAAAACAAACGCAGGCGAAATAAGGACGCTCGCTATGAATCTACATAAAAAGAACGCAGTAACGAACTAACAAACCATTCAGTAACGTAAGTAGCGTTACTGAATTTCAAAAGTAATGCGTTAGAGTACTAGTTGCGGCAAAAAGTAACTTCGTTTCTGTAACGCGTTACTTTGTAACGCGTTAGTCCCAACACTGCTCTTGACCATATTATTGTCGCCCTATAGCCGGATTCTGAACAGGTTATGGGCCCAGATAACGCTGGGGCGAAATAATAAGGGTAGCAAGCTTAGCTAAAGTATAGGCTAGGTTAGCGCCGGGAGCACCGCGTGGCTAGACGCTAGGCCAACAAGAGCTAAAGCTACGCCTACCATCAACAAAGAGGATGGAGACCAAGGGAAGGAGCAAATGGCCCTCATTCAATGGAAAAGCAGAGGACTACGAGCTCTGGGAAGAGCGCATGCTATGCTGCATGCACGGTGCAGGACTGAAGGAGACGATCCTGGCAGCCCCCACGGGAGACCTGACGGCGGAAGAGCAAGCCCTGGATGACCAACGTAATGCAGACGCGTACTGTGAGTTAGCGCCACTGCTCGACGACACCAGCTTGGGGCTGATATTCCACGACACTAAAGACAAAGGCAGAGAAAGCCTGGAGGTGTTGAGAGAGCATTACATCAAGGCGAGGAAGACCCCGAGTCGTGGCCCTCTACATAGCACTAACGGCCCTGAAGAAAGGGCACACCGAGACTGTGACCGAATACGTCAACAGAGCGGAGCAGATCACGACGCCATTGAGGAGTGCAGGAGAAGCACCAAGCGATGGGCTAATGATGGCGATGATGATGAGAGGACTACCGGAGCTGTACAAACCGGTCACACTCCTGGTAACACACGGTTCAGCGGACATGATGCTGGGACAGTTCAAGGCCAAGTTAAGAAACTTCGAGGCCTCAGAAGATACCCACCCAGCCGCCGCGGAGGCGGGAGAGAGGGTGCTAAAGGCCCGAGCGACACCAAGGGAGAGACCCAGGACCACGGCGGAACTGGCGTGTTGGCGATGTGGAGATAAAGGCCATCGGAGAAGCGACTGCACAAAGACTGTCTGGTGTAGCTTCTGCAAATCCACGGGGCACACAGACAGAGCATGCATGAAGAAACACGACCAGAGCGCGCGATACGCGCATGGACAAGATGACGGCCATGGACGAGATGGCGGCCATGGACGAGACGGCGGCCACGGACAAAATGGCGGCTATGGACAAGATGGCGGCTGTGGACAAGATGGTGGCTACGGACAAGATGACGGCTGTGGACAAGATGGCGGCAGCGGACACGATGGCAGCGACGGTCGAAGTGAGACGGTGAAGACTTCGCTTTCGGGGCGCGGACGGCGTGCATCGCTGGGCCGGCACAGCTGCAGCGGGCCCAGAGGAGGGGACTGATCGTGGACACAGATGCGTCGTCCCATGTCAACAACGACAGGAGTCGGTTCAAGAACTTTGACAACACTTTCCACCCGGAGAGGCACAGCATGGAGCTGGCAGACGGGAGGCGCACCTACGGGTTGGCGCAAGAGAGAGGAGACGCACAGGTATGCCTCACGGACAGTAGGGGGCGCCGGCGTACGGTGACGTTAAAGAACACTCTCTACGTACCATCGTTCCCACAAGGACTATTCTCTGTAATAGCTGCTACTGCAAGCGGTGCCAAGGTATTCTTCGATAAAGGTACAAATTTTCTTGTAGAACCTGACGGTACACGGTTTGACATGTACCAGAGTATATATTATCTGCAAACGGAGTGTAATGACAACGACAAGTGTAATGATAATAATGATATGTGTAGCGCGACGGCCAGTCACGATATTCAGACATGGAACGAGATTATGGGTCATTGTAATTACGAGGATTTACTGAAACTGCAAGCAGTGACAGAAGGCATGCACATTGAAGGTGAAAAGCGTAGACCTGACAAAAATTGTGCAGTGTGCAAAACGGGGAAGTTTACTCAACCGAGAAACAGAAATCCTACAGAAAAAGTAAAGGTACCACTTGCATTAGTTAACACGGATCTAGCCGGTCCAGTAAGCAACGAGTCCATAGGAGGCTTTAGATATGTACAGTCTTTTACAGATGTGTGCACAGGAGCAGTGTTTGTTTACTTTCTCAAAGCAAAGAGTGACACACTCCAGGCCACGGAGAAATTCCTGGCAGACGTAGCCCCTTATGGTAACGTAGGATGCTTGAGGTCCGACAACGAAACCGAGTTCACAAACAGAGAGTTCCAATCACTGTTGAGAAGGTACAAGATAAGACACGAGACGTCACGTCCATATCCCCCACACCAGAACGGAGTGGCAGAGAGGGAATGGCGCACCCTTTTCGAAATGGCTAGGTGTAAGCTAGTAGATAGTAACTTACCTAAGAGCCTATGGCATTATGCGGTGCAAGAAGCCGCTTACACCAGAAACAGGTGCTTTAATAAGCACTCGGGCACCACCCCGTATACAGCACTGACAGGAAAGAAGTGTAATCTAGCCAGAATGCACCGATTTGGATCAGTGTGTTATGCGTACCTGCAGGACAGGGGAAAGCCCGAGTCCAGATGTGTAAAAGGACTTTTTGTAGGGCACGACAAGGGAAGCCCTGCTTTCCTAGTTTATCATCCCGGTAAAGGGAGAGTGCAGAAACACATGCTAGTCAAGTTTGTCACAAAGGCAACATGTGAGAGCGAGACACAGACAGAGGAGCCAGAGCTGGACTCCAGAGTAAGGTGTGTAGAAACAGAGACACATCGGCCCAGTGTACTTAGCACGGTCGTGCAGGCAGACAGTCAGCCACCCGCAGAGGGCGATGACAAGGAGCACCCGAGGGTGACGTCAAGTGCCCCAAGCAGTGGGAGGTATCCCTCAAGGAAACACAAACCCCCAAAGTATCTGACAGACTATGCCCGGAAAGGCAGTGACGAGGAGGACAGTACACCTACCCCTGTTGATTACTGCTACAGGGTAGTCAGTGGGGTAACCCCGACCTTTAAAGAGGTCACATTGTCCCCCGAATCAAGTAAATGGGGGAGAGCAAGGGATGAGGAGATGAGGTCCCTAGAGGACAACCACACCTTTGCTCCAGCCAAGTTACCAGAGGGCAGACAGACAGTGGGAGGGAAATGGGTGTATTCAACCAAGTTACCAGAGGGCAGACAGACAGTGGGAGGGACATGGGTGTATTCAATCCAGGAGGGTATTGAAGGCCACGATAAATACAAAGTATGGTTCGTAGCAAATTGCTTAAATGCTGAAAGAGGGTACTCCATGTTTAAATACTGAAGGAGGGTGACTAACTGCTTAAATGCTGAAGGAGGGTACTCCATGTTTAAATACTGAAGGAGGGTGACTAATTGCTTAAATGCTGAAGGAGGGTACTCCATGTTTAAATACTGAAGGAGGGTGACTAATTGCTTAAATGCTGAAGGGGGGTACTCCATGTTTAAATACTGAAGTAGGGTGGCTACACTGCTTAAATGCAGGAGGATGATACTCTAGGTTTAAATACGGGAGGAGTAGAATCCAGGTTTAAATACCTGATTAGAGTCCATGTCTAAATACTGAAATGGATCCTATGTTTAATTCCATGTTTAAGTACAGAGGTGGATGATTTACCATGTTTAAATACAGAAATGGATCCCATGTTTAAATACAAAGCTGGATGGCTTACCATGTTCTCAATGATTTAACTATGTGGAAAAGATCCTGAAACTTTTTGACATGCAAGAATGTAGATCAAGGGAAACACCATGTGATCAAAAACTAGACTATCAGGAGGATGCTCAGAAACTGACAGATGTAAAAATGTACAGAGAAGCTGTGGGTAGCCTCATTTATTTAACAACATGTACCCGCCCTGACCTATGTTTTGTAGTGAGTAAACTGTCACAGCATTTTGCTGACCCCACAGAGGAGCATTGGATTACAGCAAAACATGTCTTTCGTTATCTTAAAGGTACCGCAGATAAACAACTGTGTTTCAGAAAGAGCAGCGAGGGTCTAGGACTTAAAGCCTACAGTGATGCAGACTGGGCAGCTGACACCACAGATAGAAGGAGTACCACAGGATATTGTGTGAGTTTGAACACAGACAGCTCACTGGTTTCGTGGAAAACAAAGAAGCAGCCCACAGTAGCACTATCAACTTGTGAAGCCGAATATATGGCTCTAGCTATGACCATACTGGAATGTGTTTATCTAGAACAACTGCTCGAAGTGATGGAGATAAGAATATGAATATATTGCTTAATATGTAGTATTAAGGTAATTGGAATGTATCCTCTATTTTTTGTTTTGTCAACATCATTTTAAAATGATGGACACAGGGGTTCCAAGATGGCGCCGTAGAGGAAGGACGTAGTGGAACGTGCTCCTACACAAAAACCTGATGTATCGAACATACTCCGCCTAACTTAAGTTTATGTCAACTCACGCTTATTAATCACATATCCAACAAAGAAATGCCACCCAAAAGGACCGAACCGAGCAGGAAGACGGTGACATCGCCCGGCGTTAGCACTAGTGCTAGCATGAGACCGCAAGGAGCTAATGCACCAGCTAACGTCGAAGCTAACCCACCAGCTAACGTCGAAGCTAACGATGAAACACCGCCGACATGGTTTATTGGGGAACTGGAGAAAGTATACGACAGAATTCAAGCCATGATGGAACTTAAGATGAACTCTCTAAGCATCTCGGTGGAAAGACTTATCAATGACAACCAGGCACTGGGGCAACGTGTTAAGGAAATGGAGGGAGTGCAAGCTAGCTTCGGTGATAGCCTCGACTCCCTACACCAAGACCTCAGCGATCATAGCAAAGACACAAAGGAGGAAATCTGCGGTCTGAAAGAAAAGCTGGACGACTTGGAAAACAGAGGGAGAAGAAGGAATCTGCGACTGGTGGGATTCCCAGAAGGTGTGGAGGGGGAAAACTCTATCGATTTCCTACAAGAATGGCTCCCCAATGTCTGGAGGAGGGATATACCAGACCTGGAAAATGACTTTGATTGGCAAGGAGCCTGGGCAAATGTCCGACTTACATCAAGGAACCCGGATCATCAACAAATCAATCTGAACTATATTCACAGGACATACTTGACTCCTATAAGGCTGTGCAAAATGGGGCTTATACAAGACTCCAAATGCTCCCAATGTACAAATGGGGACGAAGGAACATTTATGCACATGTATTGGGACTGCCCACCAGTTAAGGCATTCTGGAAAGATGTGTCCCAACAATTATCAATACTCGTATTTTGGAATATACCTGTACACCCCGCGGTATTGCTATTGAATGATGTTTTTGAGTTTGCAGTGAATCCACAACTAAAAAGATTGGTTTTATCGGGTATCACAGTAGCTAAAAAACTGATCGCATCACGTTGGTTTCAACCGGAAAAAATGTGCCGGAAAGTGTGGTTTCTTACATATCTCGATGTGATATATCAAGAAATATCTACAGCAAGAATTCTGGGGCTCAATGAATCCAAAATGTCAATGTGGTTAGAAGTGGTGGAGAGAATAAAAGCTAGCCTATAATGGTAGTGTCTGGTTAGGAGTGAGGGATAATGGAGGTACTATCCAAGAGGGGGTCCGGGAGGGGGGGGTTTGAGCTGGAGCATATGTGTGTAGGGTTTTAGAAAATAGGTATTAGGGGTATATTATATACTAACATTTATATAATTGTAACTTCGCTGGATATACACTGTATACGGTTAAAATGTTATTATTGACTATTTTTGTTTTATCCTGTTTCTGTACTTGCATATATTTTAACCACCTTTACTGAAAGTTTCATTATACATTGTGTGTTGAGTACTGACTTTTAATAAGTTTTGTTTTGCAATAATACAAAAAATAAAAAAAAAAAAAATAAAAATTGCTCCCCAAAATACTGGACCTGGACACCGGGCAACCCATTGAGATAGAGCGGGCTCACCATACACTCCAACGCCGTCCCGAAGAGGGCAGCCTCCCCCGAGCCATGGTGATCCAGCTACTCCATTTCACCGATGTGACGAGAATCCTGGACGCGGCGTTGGAAAAAGAAATCACTGGCATACGGTAATTCTACTATCAAGATCTTCAAGGATATGTCCACGGCCCTCTACAAAAAGAGAAAAGCCTTCATGCCGTTGAAGAAGAAGCTACACGAGAACAACGTCTCCTTCAGGCTACTCCACCCCACCAACCTGAGTTTGGAGCTGCCAGAGGGCAGACGCACCTCACCGGGGTCGGCAGAGATGTATCTGAGTAAACATCACCCGGCTATACTAAAGTGATCCAGCGGTCTTCACTCGACCAGAAAGGAGCGGTAAATAAAGACACATACCAGGCAATAAGCCTTATACTCTAATTACTTTTTGAAATGATAACCGCCTGGTAATATGTGTCATTATTGGCGACACTGGACTTGAGATGTTTAAGCCTCATGGGACCTTTTGATGTGAGTTCATATTACTACGGTTAATTTCAAGATGGTTATGTGCTTAAGTTATGGGTATATGTAGGTGTACATGTATTATATATATGTGTGCACATTACATTTATGCATTTTAAGCGTTGATATTACCCCTGAAAAAAAAACACATGAAATGCTTAAAGGAGTTGTTCGTACCCACACCTTTAATTACTTAACCTAAACCAAGTAGGGAGCCCGGCTCCGCTTGGTAGGATAGGGTATGTTACTACGCAAGATTATGGGAGGATATATAGGCCAGGGTATTTTTGTATGGGAAGGGGGGGTATTAAGGGGAAATGGGAAGGGTTCAGACAGGACTGTTTTTGTGAATTGGTTTATAATGTTTACACATCTAGGTATTGTATACTATGTTTTCAGGTATCCCAGTGTCCTACTAACCAGCTATACCAACCACATGGGTGAATGACATACTCGTTTCTGAGTTGGAATATTAATGGTCTTAACCGGCAAGTTTAACGCTGTAAGGTTCTTAGCTTCATCAGAAGACATCAAATAGACGTGGCCTTCCTTCAAGAGTCCCACTTGGATGACGCAGAGCACAGCAAACTGGTGAAACAATGGCAAGGTCAAATATTTTTCTCCTCATTTACATCTTCAGCAAGGGGTGTGGCTATTCTGGTAAGAAAAGGGATCCCTTTCCAACCAAACCTAGTTGAAAAGGATAAAGGGGGAAGATATATTTTAGTCAGGGGATATATGGGAGACCAACTGGTCACTATGCTAAATGTATATGGTCCGAACCACGATGACCCTAACTTCTATGTGAACCTTTTTCTTAAAGTGACATGCACCCCTTCAGAACTTATAATTGGTGGTGATTTTAACCTGGTATTAGACCCTGCTATGGACAGATCCTCCCCTACCCCTAAACCTTTAACCTCAGCAGCCAAGGCTCTTAAAAAAGAACTTATAGATCTTAATTTGTTGGATATGGTGGGAGGGGCATGCATCTCAAAGGGAATATAGCTTCTACTCACACATGCACAACAGCTACACTAGGATTGATACGTTCTTTATACATACAGCAAAACTCCATCTTGTTTCGTCCTGCGAATACTTAGCCATGACACACTCAGATCACGCCCCCCTTTTGATTAAAATAGCCTTAAGCGACTCTCACACAAACTCCAAACGCTGGAGGTTTCCTAACTTTCTAAATAACGATAAAGATTTTATCAAATTAATTAATGAACAGTTGGACTGGTATTTATTGATAAATAGAAACTCTGCCTCCCCAGCTATAGTCTGGGAGACCCTTAAAGCTTACATAAGAGGCTCCATTATTAGTTACTCTTCCTGGAAAAAGAAACAATATCAAACCAAATTAGGCTCACTAGAGACTGATATAAAAGCGCTTGAAAATCAACATTCCCTATTACAATCACGGACCTTATTGGATCAGATAATGGCAAAAAAGGCAGAATATAACACGTCCCCCCAGTGTGGTGGACTGAAACTCCCAGACTTCCAACGCTATTACTGGGCTGCACAGACAAGGGCTCTGTGGATTTGGCAGAATGAGTCGACTAATTCCCCTGCCTGGAGACAAATAGAACAATGCCATACGATGGACGTACCGCTGGCCGGAATTCCTTTTATCAGGAAGTACCACACCCTGAAGAATAGTTCAGATAACCCATTTATTAAACACACAGCAAGAACATGGTTTGAGATTCAGACACATCTTGGTAGCTTTATTGCATTTCACAGGAATGCTCCCTTCCACAACAATCCAGCTTTACCAGAATCACTTAGAGATGGCATCACCAAGAAGTGGTACACTCAGGGAATTAAAACTTTTGGGGACCTATATGATAATAAATACTTATGTCCTTTGAACAGTTACGTGCCACCTTCCAACTACTAATTTCTTCAAATACCTACAGGTCAGACACTTCATAGGTACAGGTCAGGGAGGAAACTCCACTCTTCCAAAACCCCTCCTCATAGATGATATTCTAAAAGGAGTTATTCACACTAGAGGCATCCTATCATTAACATTTAATAGGATTCTGACCAGTACAGAAATAATACCCCTAAACGCCAAGAACAAATGGGAGCGGGACCTGGACTGTACCTTTGATGAAGATGAATGGGAATCACTATGTGAGTCCGCACTATCTTTTTCATATAACACTCGACATAAACTTATGCAATTTAACATTCTCCATAGAACCTATTTTACGCCGGAAAAAGACTTCACAGGATGAATGATGCTATCTCTGACCTTTGCCCTAGGTGCTCAACGGAAACAGGTAGCCTGCTCCACATGTTCTGGGAATGTAACAAACTAAGACCTTACTGGGGCTCAATTTGGGAGATTCTCGAAGAGGTCACAGGGTTTGAGATCCCATGTACACCTAAATTTGCATTATTAGGAGACATGTCTGACATTTCTCCAGATAAGAGAGGCAAGGTGCGGATCATTAAATTGGCCATGATTGCAGGGAACAAGTGTATTGCCATGCTGTGGAAAAGTGCTGAATCCCCCCCCATGTCTATGTGGCTTAGTGAAATCTCTTCATACATGGCATCAGAGAAAATAATGTTCAATCTTAAGAAAAAACCACATCTCTTTGATAAATGCTGGGCTGGGTTTAGGCAATACTTAGAACAGATTACATAGTAGGTGGATGCAATCCTACCTAGAGGGGAGAGAACAGATGGTGGAGGTAAACGGTACCCTATCCCCCCCCCTCACAGTGAGCTGTGGTGTTCCACAAGGAAGCATACTAGGACCGCTACTGTTCCTAATTTATGCAAATGACATGTCGTCAGCTTGTGACTGCAACTTGTTCCTGTTCGCAGACGACTCAGCCCTGCTGGTCTCTGACAAGAACAAGTTACAGGTTGAAAAAAACCTCAGCTCGGAACTAGGCAAAATCTGCATATGGCTCGCTGATAACAAACTATCATTACACATGGGCAAAACAGAGTCCATTCTCTTCGGTTCAAATAACAAACTCAGCAAGACCGACGGCTTCTCAGTTACAGTGGGTGACAATATTGTCACAAGGAAAGATGAAATTACCTACCTGGGCTCCATAGAGGCTAATCTTTCCTGTGACAAAATGGCATCCAATGTAATAAAAAAAGTCAACCAACGAACTCGATTCTTGTACCGGATCTCCTCTCTGGTAAACAAGAACACGCTGAAGACTCTGGCAGGAGCACTCATACAAGGGTACTACGACTATGCTTGCACCTCATGGTACCAAAGCACCTCAAAGGTGCTAAAAACAAAATTACAAACATCTCAAAACAAACTGGTCAGACTACTGCTTGACCTTACTCCTAGAACCCACCTCACCCCTGCCCACTTTGACAACCTAGGATGGCTTAGAGTAGATGACAGAGTACTGCAACTTGCAATGGGCCTGGTCTACAAGATACACTACACGACCAAGGTACCCATGTACATGTCAAAATACTTCCCAAAGGTCAGTGAATACCACGATCACAACACCAGAGGGAACTCCACAAATCATGTTAAACCCAGATTCGGCTCAAACAAGGGACTAAACACGTTTCGCAATTATGCCACATCAATGTGGAACGCCCTACCCAAAGCTGTAAAGGAATGTGAATCACTACCCACTAACCACTACCCGCAGTGGACTAAGCACTCGCCTACCACCGCAGAGACTCTGGGATTGAATCCAGCTGTCAGCGGTACCTCCGGCTTGGTCAGTTGTCCCTACTAACCAGTGATGCTACAGATTACTTGTAAAAGTAATCTGATTACTGATTACTCCTTTAAAAAGTAATCTAGTTACTTTACTGATTACTCGATACTTTGAAAGTAACTAGGTTACTAAGTCGTCGTCCCTGCTGCTGCCACAACACAGTTTTTTTTTTTTAAATAATGCTTTATTGAAAGTGCATAATATCATAAATCATGATTGGCTGCTCAGACAGGTCATCATGAGACGTCATCAGCCATCAGGTCATATAAGGTCGCAGCTGTTCACTGCTCAGGCACTCCATCCATTCTGAGACAACGGACTCAGTGTGTACTCCGCAAGTCGTGCGTAACAGGAATCTCTCTCACTCTCACTCTCTCTCAAGTAGCCAAATTACACTATAAAACGAACTGGATAGTTGATTTAACTTCATGCTGAAGCTATTCTAAAATCAGCTATAAGCGTAAACATGTGTGTGTGGCTGTGTGCGTGCGTGCGCGAGCGCACGTCCCATCTCCGGTCTGGGTTCTGGAGAGGTAGGTGACTGTACCCCTGGCTCTCTTATCAGCATTATGAGATAGTAACTAAATAGTAACGCACAGCCACTTGGAAAAGTAACTGTAATCAGATTACTGGCTTGTAAAAAGTAACTAGACAATTCCGCGGAGCAAATTGTGAAAGTGTGGGTGATGCCTGGTCACCGCCGGCCAATGGGAGAGGATCTCTTGCGAGTCTCTATGACAAACGGTTCAAAAGATACAAGGGGGCCAATAAAAGAGGATATCCCTACTGAGTACAATGGTACAACCCGCAAGTCTCTACGACAAACGGTTCAAAAGATACAAAAAGGGGGCGCGGCCTAAGGATCGGGGGAGTGGTCAACATAGACCAATGAAAGAGGATATCCCTACTGAGTACAATGGCACAACCCGCAAGTCTCTACGACAAACGGTTCAAAATATACAAAAAGGGGGCGTGGCCTAATGATCAGGGGAGTGGTCAACATAGACCAGGGGTCGGCAATTAGGTCTGGCCACGGGCCAGTTTTTCCCCAAGCCTTTGATTGGTGGGCCAGGAGTCCCAGGACCAAAAACAATGGCTAATTTAATATACTGATAGTGAAAAATGCAGCACCGCGGCGGGTGCATACACTTAATAATAATAATAATAATAATAATAATAATAATAATAATAATAATAATAATAATAATAATAATAATAATAATAATAATAATAATAATAATAATAATAATAATAATAATAATAATAATAATAATAATAATAATAATAATAATAATAATAATAATAATAATAATAATAATAATAATAATAATAATAATAATAATAATAATAATAATAATAATAATAATAATAATAATAATAATAATAATAATAATAATAATAATAATAATAATAATAACTTTATTTGTATAGCACTTTTCATACAGAGGTTGCAGTTCACAGTGCTTCACAACAGTAAAAAACACAGGCATAAGCGAGCACTCGCAAATGGGGCACCCTGATGTAAACAAGACAAACGTTTTTCTCTGGTCTGCATCCAGTGGTGCAGTGCTGGGCAACCGCGGTCAAACGGCATTTGGGCTTCGAAGTGCGCGCATCCTATTATTATGCAAAGTCTAGGTGATAAGTGCCTAGACTTTGCATAATAATAGGATACCGTTTGGCCTCCGCCCATATTACGACTGCACCCCTGTCTGCATCCCCTTAACAATTGTGTGTATTGCGCCGTACTATATTGTACCTATTCTACAATCTGTTAAATAAAGTTTTCATTCATTCATGAACAGCAGATCAGCTGTTGCAGATCACCGCAGCGGGTGATGAACAGCAGATGAAAACACGACTCACCATACCTTGTTTGTTGTTCAGTCCTCCAAAATCCCTGCTAATGTTTGAAACATGTCCAATATCCACTCGCCGCCCTCCAATTCCAGATTGGCGTTGAATGCAGCTACTTTATCTGCCAACTTGAACACAGTTGTCATCATTGCCTCGTTGTTGTTGTTGTTGTTGCCACATATTATGCAGAGAGGACGTCGGCTCAGCACGCAAGAATCACGACCTGTTGCGATAAACCCGTATTTTAAGTATGACTCCTGTTTATTAAAAGAAGTGTTATATTTCCCCGTTGCAAAGAAGCTATCCAAAGATTTTTTTTTAACACATTTTGTTACTGCTCGCATCTCGAACGCGGAAGTGAAAGTGCGTTAGGGAAATATACACGCGGCCCGGTGGGACTATTCCATTGGTTCTCCCAGTCCACGTGACCATTTCTAGCATTTCAATTGGCTATAGTGACAGACATGCTTTTGATAACTACCGGTAGATAGATACAGCTTCACTCTGGCTGGCGTCCCGAGTGAATATTTCCCGTGCGTAAAATAAATATCATATTCTCAAAATAATCTGACGGGCCAGAAATTATTGCTGGCGGGCCAATGTCGGCCCGCGGGCCGCCTATTGCCGACCCCTGACATAGACCAATGAAAGAGGATATTCCTACCAGTGGTGCAGTCGTAATATCAGAACTGCCTGTACGCTGTTTAAATGACGCCACGTGCACGCGCATGCGCATACATGTTCCCTCGCATGCGCACAGAAAAGATGATTATTATGCATAAATAGTAGGAAACATGTTTGTATAGGAAATTACTAGTTTTAGTTTAGTTTTTGTAAATATTGCCTTGAAATAGAGAAGCTGAAAAAGGTAGCAGGATGTACCCTTCAATATAAAGAAATTATATTGTCAACAGATATGGTTGAAAAACAAACAATGTTTTAAATGTAATTGTAGATACAATATTGTAGTTACAATTTCTTTAATTGAATTAACTTAAGGCGAGACACTGCAGGTGAATAGTCAAATATACTTACTTTTTTTGTTGATTTTGAGATTTTGTTATATTTTGCTTCCTAAACATGTCTTCTATGAAACTAGTGACAATAAAACGTCAATAACACACATTTTGTTGTTTATTTTACATCATTTTGCCTTATTGCATCCATAAATGTGCACATATTTAATGGGGAAGTGCCTCATTTGCATATATAAACATAAATTTCAGAAAACTTGCAATATATTTTTTCTTGGTTTATATGTACATAACAAATTGGGAAAGTTTCATAGTGATATCTATTCAAATATTGTTTGCCTATTAGGGGGTACTACACTGTACTACACTGTTTGTAGCCTGTGTGTAGTTCTGTTCAGTTCAATAACATCATTATTATTATTATTCAGTTATCAGGCATGTGTTTAGGTTGTCTATTACTAATGGTTTGATTAGGTATTGTGTTAGTAAATATCTGTTTAAAAAAAAAAGTATGGCATTTTACAATACAGAACTTTGAAGGCGTTTTCCCAAAAATGAGTTTTAAGAGTTTTTCCTCATACTCTGAGCCAGAAATCTCCACTTCAGTAGCACACACATACACCAAACCTTCCAGTTCTATTCATATCTATGTTCTGAAGGTATTTACAGAAGGGTTTGTTGATATCGCATTCATACCCTGATTTATATCACATTTTATTCCTAAAAACATGGCGAAATATGGAATTTTACCATAAAAATTGACTGAATGGAGTATTTTCTGATTTATGGAGTGATAAAAAGAGATATCCAAAATCCCCTCTGTAATAACCTTTGGCTCTAATATGTCAACAAAATGAAACTATAATTTTGAAAATGGCTTTATCCAATGTTCAGATTTCTGTCCTGGAATTATATGCAAATTTGTGCATATTTAAGTAGATCGTGCCTCATTTGCATATTTAAACATACAATTTCAGAAAACTTGTAATACAAAAAAGTCTTGTCTTAATATAAGTAATCAACTGGGGAAGTTTCATTGTGATATCTATTAGTTAATTTTTTTACCCTATTCACCTGCAGTGTCTCCCCTTAAACTAGAAAAGTAAATACAAACTAAATTAACAATGTAATTTACAGTTTGCAGGAGGACAGTTTCCTTCAGAAACACAACTGGAAATGTCTCATCCTTCCAGTCGGGACCATTTGTCACATAGTGAGAGCTCCACAGATCAAGCAAACCCCCACAGGGCTTGTATTTTGGTTTTGCACTTCTCGTTCTTTGTTATGCTATTGCTATGCCATTGTTATGCAAAGACTAGGTGATAGCTGAGTACCGGGTACTTGGCGCACGGACGACGAGTCGAGTGAAAGTTGTGAACGCATTTTTGTGTGCGCGTGCGTGCACATCCGTGCGCGACTGCGCGTACTTCTGCTCAGAAAACTGCTGGGACGGCGTGGTACCACGTGGCACCACCACTGCACCACTGATCCCTACTGAGTACAATGGCACAACCTGCAAGTCTCTACGACAAACGGTTCAAAAGATACAAAAAGGGGGCGCGGCCTAAGGATCGGGGGAGTGGTCAACATAGACCAATGAAAGAGGATATCCCTACTGAGTACAATGGCACAACCCGCAAGTCTCTCCGACATATGCTTCAAAAGATACACAAAGGGGGAGGAGCCAAACCATGGGGGCATGGTCAACATAGACCAATGAAAGAGGATATCCCTACTGAGTACAATGGCACAACCTGCAAGTCTGAATGAATGAATTAATGAAAACTTTATTTAACAGATTGCAGAATGGGTACAATACAGTACGGCTCAATACATACAATTGTTAAGGGGATGCAGACCTGAGAAAGACGTTTGTCTTGTTTCCATCAGGGTCCCCCATTTTCAATTCATATGACATTTATGACATACACAACATACATGACATTTATGGCATAGGGACATATAGGTATTTAGTACTGATGTTACGTATTACTTTCACATGGTGGAGGGATACTTACTGTCTGTGGTGCATATTCACATTGTGGTTAAGTGTGCTGTCACTAATTGGTGGTTTGATTGACACACTGTTTCTTCCTGTTTTTGCTTGTGTTTAAAATTGCCGTTTTTTAATTGATCACAGGTGTGGTGATGAGGCACCACGCCCTACAAATGCAGTGCAGGGAGCAGTTGTCAAGTCTCCCCCACTTCACAGGAGATGTGTCAGCTCTCCAGCGTCTCACCTGCTCTCATTGTTTTGTTGTACATTCGGCTTGTTCTTCCTTTTGCCTATAGTTTTGTTATTTAACTTTGGAGTCTGGAACACCCAGCTCCCACTCTTTCTGTCCATTTAGTTAGTTGTAAATAAATAGTTATTTTTTATACACTTTTGTCCAGTGTCCTGTGTCCACCACGTCGCATTCAAGGCCTTGACGAGCCATATTTTAGGCTTGAATGTAACATGGGGGCTCTAGCCGGTCTTCAAACAGGTAAGTATGCTCTTAATTTATAATTTGATTTGACTACTGGTATGCTTTAAAATATTTAGTTTAGTGGACACCACAGGTAGGTAATTTCATTGTTTTCTCGCTGTTGTTAGCCTCCTGTGTACCACGTACTCCTGGGGCAGTCAAAGAAGTGATTGGTATATGATCTTTGGCTGGTAGCAGGTGTGGTTGAAGAAAGCTAGGTCTACAGTGCATTAGCTTTCAGTATAGGTAGGTTAGGGGGCCGGGAAATGTAATTAGTGTGTTAGGACCTGATGTAAGTGTTTTTGTTAGATTAGACATGTGGTGGGCCTAGCAGTCTTTCTTTTGACTGCAGTATAGGTTTTTTAGAAGCTATTTGTGAGTCAAATCAGATTGTATGGAGCACCTGTTTGCATTATTAGAATTTGTTTGTTGAATTTGTTTGTTGAGTAACACAAGGGGTTTTGCCTCACTTGGTTTGTTACTGAAGAGCGTTTGTTCCAGTATTTTGGGATAAATGCCTACCACAGGGTTAGTCTTGTGGGTGGTTCGTCTCAGCAGAGGCCTGTAGCTAGTGTCCAGTAGCAGTGTCTGCTGTGATTCTCTAGTATAGGATCTGTATGCATTATTGAGCTTGACTTTTTTTGATCCAGTATGTGTTATGCCGTGTGTCTTAAATACAGTGTGATTTGTTTTGCGTGCTAACATAAAATGCCGTGTTTTGAACTACTGCTTGTGAGTTTCATTGCGTGCTGTGTTATGCCGTGTATCTTCAATCACTGTCATTTAATTACGTGCTACACCTTTTTGTGGATACAGGGAAATTGGAGTTTGAACCCCAGGTCGTAGGAACGGTGGGTGAGTTGCTTGTGTTTTGGGTACTGAACTATGTCCCTTGTTGTGGATTAATTGTAGTATTGCCTTGTACTGGTAATTAATTAATTGGTTGATTAATTACTTAATTAGTAATTAATATTGTTGTATTCATTTGTTGTCGTTTACTGAGGATAATAATAGACAATGACGTTGGACATTGATGACTTTGTTGCAGAGCCAACACTGGCTAAGGTAAAAAAAATGTCAAAGGATGAGTTACTACAGGTAGCATCAAGGTTTTCAATAGACCTCGATGCAGGCCAGAGAAAGGAGAACTTGGTAGGTCAATTAATTGAGGAACTAAGTACAATGAAGGTTTTTGGTGTGGCTGCAGGTAGAACTCTGGAGGAGGAGGGAGAAGGCTTTGAGCTACCGCGTGGGCGAGATGTGGAGCTTAGAACAGCGCGTGAGCTTGCAGCTGTTAACAAGGCAGACCGTGAGGACCTTGAGGCTAGTGAGATGAGGAGAGCAGCTGCAGCAGCTACAGCAGCTACAGCAGCAGCTGCAGCCAGGGAGGCTATTGAGGCTATTGAGGAGGCTGCTGGGGTGAGAAGAGCAGCTGCTGCCCAGGCCCAGGAGGCTATTGAGGAGGCTGCTGGGGTGAGAAGAGCAGCTGCTGCCCAGGCCCAGGAAGCTATTGAGGTGGCACAGGAGGTACGCGCCCAGGCAGCATATGACCGGGAGATGGCGATGCGTAATGCGGGTGGTGCTGGTGCTATACGCGTGCATCGGGAGCCGGGTTTTGATATGGCTAGGCAAAAAAGCATGGTTCCGGTTTTTTTGGAAAGGGACGTCGATAGTTTTTTTTTATTATTTGAGGACATAGCTGGCAGTTGCGGCTGGCCAGCAGATAAATGGACTATCCTCATGCAGAGTGCTTTGCGCGGTAAGGCACAGATTGTGTATGCGTCGATGTATCCTGATAATAAGGATTATGCTTTGGTGAAACAGGCTATCCTTAAAGCCTATGAATTGGTCCCTGAGGCTTACCGCCAGAAATTTCGCAATTTGAGGAAACAAAACTCTCAGTCTTTTGTGGAGTTTGTGAGGGAAAAGCGGTTGCTTTTTGACCGGTGGTGTGCAGCGGAAAAGGTCACCACAGTGGAGGAGATTAGGGTGTTATGTACTAGAGGCCTGGTCACTCCTGTGTCACCAGGGCAGGCAGGTGAGGGCTGCCAATTAGCCAATTAGTGCTGATTGGTTACCTGCTGGGGAGCTTCAAAGGCAGACCCAGAAACACACATGCACGGTCTGTGCCTAGTGAAAGAGCTGTCAGGTTCTTACAGTCCTTGTCCGTTGGGTTACCAGTACATTAGCTTATAGTTATATTAGTAGTTCCTTGGTTTAGTAGCATTTTTGAGTTAGAGCACAGGGTTTTGGTGTTGATTACACATAGGTTGCGTACCCATGAGCCAGGGTCGTAACAATTGGGCGCTCGTCCGGGATCTTTTACCCCTAGCACTTTGTTTGGTGATTTTTTTTTGTGTTGCACGGGGTGTCATCATATTATGGTTTGGGTGGTGTTCGTTACACATGGTGTAACGTGGGGGCTGAGCCATTTTCATCAAACAGGTGAGTATGCCGTATTTGTTTGTAATTTGATGTGACTACTTATGCTGTTAAAATATATAGTTTAGTAGGCACCACATGTAGATAGGGATATTATTTTCTGGTTGTTGGTTAGCGTCCGGTGCACCGCATACTCCTGGGGCGGTCAATGAAATGATTGTATATGATCTTTGACTGGTAGCAGGTGTGGTTGAAGAAAGTTAGGTCTACAGGGCATTAGTTTAAGGGTAGGTAGGTTAGGGCGGCCAGGAAACACAGGTAGTGTGGTAGGGCTTGATTTAGTGTTTCTTAGGGTAGACATGTGGTAGGCCGGGGTTTTCTGCAGTTTAGACGTAGAAGCATATGTGGTCACATCAGGTTAGAAGGCGCACCTGTTTGGAATATTTTGTTGGATTTATTTTGTTTGTTTAAGTGTTTGGTGAGCATACCTGGTAGCACCTAACACCCTGCGTGTATGACACGTCTATTTAGGGTGGGTGTGTTTTTTTTTTATTTTTTTTTGTTTGTTTGTGCAACCTGGAAAGGTGCGCTCCGTAGAGCTCACATTTCCACCGCGTCCCTTTATGGTTGTTATTATTGGCATTAGCATTCTTTTTTTTAACTTATATTTTTATTTGCATTTTTGATTTACAGACATCTCAGACAATACAATTAAACAGACAGAAACAATAAAGAAAAAATTATAACATCCAAAAGAATAGTGATGCACCGATGTGAAAATGGTGGCCGATACCGCTAACCGACATTAATATTGCTGTTCTGGTCGGCACCGACATCCACCGATGTCGACATCTCTGCACCGAAAACACTTTTTTATGATAATCAAACAAAGAGCTACTTTCCAAAACGCTTACTTTTTTTTTACTTCTGTAACTTATTTTCAGAAATTACTGATATTTTGAAACAATTTAAGGCCAAAACATGTAAAAAGAAAAAATAATATTACATTTTAATAAAAAAAAAAGAAGAAATTATATCGGCCCATATCGGCCCTATCTTGATATCGGGCCGATACCGATGTGTAAAAAAAACGGCCATATCGGCCGATATTATGTCAGCGGCCAATATATCGTGCATCACTAAAAAAGAAAACAAAAATAAAAGAGAGGGGGTGACATGGGTTCAACGGTCAATTCTATCTTTACCTTGTTTATTTACATTTCAATTTATTTTATAGTTCCCTTGTTCCCTTTTCATTCTTTTTTTTAAACAATATGTTTATAGGTATTTTTTTTTTTTTTTTTCAGTTTAACAGCATCAGTTCAACAACCATACAAAAGGAAATGCTGCCAACTGCCCCCCCCCCTCCCCGAGTTACAGAAAAATAAATGCATATTAACCCCCCCCCCCCCTGAAAAAAAAAATCGGCCAGACCCCCCCTCCCTCCCCCCAGACTAGGACCTCGATAAATTCAGTTTTTTCTTTTTTTACACATTTTAAGAGTTTTGTAAACCCAGTTACACCCGTCTAACAGGTGCCCATACTACACCAAACAAATAAATGTCTACCATTACATCTTTTCTCTTCAAAGAGCAACTAATAACATTTACAGTATCATTCATTGCAATATATACCCTTCAGAAAGACAAAAGGGAGCTTCAATAATAGCCTATATCATCAACCTACTATGTAATCTGTTCTAAGTATTGCCTAAACCCAGCCCAGCATTTATCAAAGAGACGTGGTTTTTTCTTAAGATTGAACATTATTTTCTCTGATGCCATGTACGAAGAGATTTCACTAAGCCACATAGACATGGGGGGGGATTCAGCACTTTTCCACAGCATGGCAATACACTTGTTCCCTGCAATCATGGCCAATTTAATGATCCGCACCTTGCCTCTCTTATCTGGAGAAATGTCAGACATGTCTCCTAATAATGCTAATTTAGGTGTACATGGGATCTCAAGGCCTGTGACCTCTTCGAGAGTCTCCCAAATTGAGCCCCAGTAAGGTCTCAGTTTGTTACATTCCCAGAACATGTGGAGCAGGCTACCTGTTTCCGTTGAGCACCTAGGGCAAAGGTCAGAGATAGCCTCATTCATCCTGTGAAGTCTTTCCGGCGTAAAATAGGTTCTATGGAGAATGTTAAATTGCATAAGTTTATGTCGAGTGTTATATGAAAAAGATAGTGCAGACTCACATAGTGATTCCCATTCATCTTCATCAAAGGTACAGTCCAGGTCCCGCTCCCATTTGTTCTTGGCATTTAGGGGTATAATTTCTGTACTGGTCAGGATTCTATCATATGTTAATGATAGGATGCCTCTAGTGTGAATAACTCCTTTTAGAATATCATCTATGAGGAGGGGTTTTGGAAGAGTGGCGTTTCCTCCCTGACCTGTACCTATGAAGTGTCTAACCTGTAGGTATTTAAAGAAATTAGTAGTTGGAAGGTGGAAGGCGGCACGTAACTGTTCAAAGGACATAAGTATGTTATTATCAAATAGGTCCCCAAAAGTTTTAATTCCCTGAGTGTACCACTTCTTGGTGATGCCATCTCTAAGTGATTCTGGCAAAGCTGGATTGTTGTGGAAGGGGGTCTTCCTGTGAAATGCAATAAAGCTACCAAGATGTGTCTGAATCTCAAACCATGTTCTTGCTGTGTGTTTAATAAATGGGTTATCTGAACAATTCTTCAGGGTGTGGTACTTCCTGATAAAAGGAATTCCGGCCAGCGGTACGTCCATCGTATGGCATTGTTCTATTTGTCTCCAGGCAGGGGAATTAGTCGACTCATTCTGCCAAATCCACAGAGCCCTTGTCTGTGCAGCCCAGTAATAGCGTTGGAAGTCCGGGAGTTTCAGTCCACCACACTGGGGGGAATTATATAGGGTTTTAATTTTAATTCTAGGGGCCTTCCTTCTCCATATGAATGCAGATATTATCCTTTGTAATTTCTTGAAGAAGTTCTTATGTATAGATATAGGGAGGGTTTGAAAAAGATAGAGAAATTTAGGTAGGATGTTCATCTTAATGCAGTTCACACGTCCGATTAGCGAGAGAGGCAGCTGCATCCATCTATCTAGGTCCTTCTCCACCTTTTTAAGTAGTGGGTCATGATTTAGTAAGAAAATTGTATCTATTTGGTTCGGGATTTTTAGACCCAAATATGTTACAAATTGTGAGTTCCACTGGAAGGGGAAATTGGACCTTGGCATTTTTTCGGCTAGTGAGTTAAGTGGCATGGCCACGCTTTTTTGTGCATTAATCTTGTAGCCTGAGATTACATTATACTTTGACAGTGTTTCCATAAGGGCAGGCATGGATGAGTCGAGATTGGTTAGAAACAGGACTATGTCGTCCGCGTATAAAGAGATGACATGGCTCTCAGGACCCACCTTGATCCCACTAATAGCTTTATGTGACCTTATTGCTATAGCCAGGGGTTCGATTACCAGCGCAAAAAGTGTCGGGGAAAGAGGGCAACCCTGCCTAGTACCGCGCCTTAGAGGGAAAGAAGGTGAAATCTCTGAGTTGGTCTGTATCCTGGCTGTAGGGTTAAGGTACAGCATATGGATCATTCTTAGCATATTTGGGCCAAAGTTCATTTTTTGTAGAACAGCGAAGAGAAAGTGCCACTCTACTCGGTCAAATGCCTTCTCCGCGTCCAACGAGATCGCTATGACTGGGTCTTCTATGGATTTGGCACAATGCGTCAAGTTAAGAAATCTTCTCACGTTGTCTATTAATGAGCGATTTTGTATGAAACCGGTCTGGTCCGTATTAATAAGTGAGGAGGTTACTCTCTCAAGTCGAGTGGCTATGATTTTAGTAAATATTTTATATTCGTTGGAAAGGATCGAAATTGGTCTGTACGACCCGCATAAGGTAGGGTCCTTCCCTGGTTTTGGCAGGACTATAATAAGAGCTTGCTCAAGGGTATCAGGTAGTTGGTCATTCTCAATAGAGTAGTTGAACATTTCTAGGAGAGGGTCTATCAATTTGCTAATAAATGCCTTGTAGAAGTCTATGGAGAAGCCGTCCGGCCCTGGAGCTTTCCCTGGCGTCAGTTTTGATAAGGCATCTAGTATTTCTTGCTTAGTTATCGCCTCGTCAAGGACCCCCCTTGTGCCTTTTGTTATCGTAGGTATGTCTAGGTTGTCCAAGAACTCACACATCTCCTGTCTCTTCTCCCCCTGCGAGGAGTAGAGAGACTTGTAGAAGTCTGAGAAGGCCCGATTTATGAGCAGTGGATTCCGGGTCAACTCCCCTTTGTCGCTTACCCTAATGGCCGGAATACACCTAGCGACATCCTCCCTTCTAATTTGCCACGCTAGTAGTTTCCCTGCCTTGTCACCCTGCTCATAGTAGCGATGTTTCAACCTTGACATAGCGTTTTCTACCTCTCGCGAGGTGATAGTGTTATATTCTGCCTTTTTTGCCGTTATCTGAACCAATAAGGTCTGTGATTGTAATAGGGAGTGTTGATTTTCAAGCGCTTTTATATCAGACTCTAGTGAGCGTAATTTGGTTTGATATTGTTTCTTTTTCCAGGAAGAGTAACTAATAATGTAGCCTCTTATGTAAGCTTTAAGGGTCTCCCAGACTATAGCTGGTGAGGCCGAGCCCCTATTACTCAATAAATACCAGTCCAACTGTTTGTTAATTAATTTGACAAAATCCTCATCGTTATTTAGAAAATTAGGAAACCTCCAGCGTTTGGAGTTTGTGTGAGAGTCGCTTAAGGCTATTTTAGTCAAAAGGGGGGCGTGGTCTGAGTGTGTCATGGCTAAGTATTCGCAGGACGAAACAAGATGGAGTTTTGCTGTATGTATAAAGAACGTATCAATCCTAGAGTAGCTATTGTGCATGTGTGAGTAGAAGCTATATTCCCTTTGAGATGCATGCCCCTCCCGCCATGTATCCAACAAATTAAGATCCATAAGTTCTTTTTTAAGAGCCTTGGCCGCTGAGGTCAAAGGTTTAGGGGTAGGGGAGGATCTGTCCATAGCAGGGTCTAATACCAGGTTAAAGTCACCACCAATTATAAGTTCTGAAGGGGCGCATGTCACTTTAAGAAAAAGGTTCACATAGAAGTTAGGGTCATCGTGGTTCGGACCATATACATTCAGCATAGTGACCAGTTGGTCTCCCATATATCCCCTGACTAAAATATATCTTCCCCCTTTATCCTTTTCAACTAGGTTCGGTTGGAAGGGGATCCCTCTTCTTACCAGAATAGCCACCCCCCTTGCTGACGATGTGAATGAGGAGAAAAATATTTGCCCTTGCCATTGTTTCCCCAGTTTACTGTGCTCTGCGTCATCCAAGTGAGACTCTTGCAGGAAGGCCACGTCTATTTGATGTCTTCTGATGAAGCTAAGCACTTTACGGCGTTTAACTTGCCGGTTAAGACCATTAATATTCCAACTCAGAAACGAGTATGTCATTCACCCATGTGGTTGGTATAGCTGTTTAGTAGGACACTGGGATACCTGAAAACATGGTATACAATACCTAGATGTGTAAACATTATAAACCAATTCACAAAAACAGTCCTGTCTGAACCCCTCCCTTTTCCCCTTAATGCCCCCCCCCCCCCCCCCCCCCCCCTTCCCAAAAAAAAATAAAAAATCCCCCTGGCCTATAAATCCTCCCGTAATCTTGCGTAGTACCATACCCTATCCTACCAAGCGGAGCCGGGCTCCCTACCAGGTTTAGGTTAAGTAATTAAAGGTGTGGGTACGAACATCTCCTTTAAGCATTTCAAAACATGTATATATATATATACACACCCTTCTTTTTTTTTAATATCTTTTTTTTTTTTCCAGGGGTAATATCAACGCTTAAAATGCTTAAATGTAATGTGCACACATGTATGAATAAACATGTACACCTACATATACCCATTAGCACATAACCGTCTTGAAATTAAACTTAGTAATATGAACTCACAACAAAAGGTCCCGTGAGGCTTAACAACATCTCAAGTCCAGTGTCGCCAATAACGACATGTATTACCCGGCGGTTAACATTTCAAAAAGTAATTAGAGTATGAGGCTTATTGCCTGGTATGTGTCTTTATTTACCGCTCCTTTATGGTTGAGTGACGACCGCTGGATCACTTCAGCATAGCCGGGTGGTGCTTACTCAGATACGTCTCTGCCGACCCCGGAGAAGTAAAAGTACGTCTGCCCTCCGGTAGCTCCACGCTCAAGTTAGTGGGATGGAGCAGCTTGAAGGATACGTTGTTCTCGTGTAGCTTCTTCTTCAACGGCATGAAAGCTTTTCTCTTCTTGTAGAGGGCCGTGGACATATCCTTGAAGATCTTGATAGTAGAATTACCGTATGCCAGTGATTTCTTTTTCCACGCCGCGTCCAGGATTCTCGTCACATCGGTGAAACGGAGTAGCTGGATCACTATGGCTCGGGGGAGGCTGCCTTCTTCGGGACGGCGTTGGAGCGTACGGTGAGCCCGCTCTATCTCAATGGTTTGCCCGGTGTCCAGCTCCAGTATTTTGGGGAGCCATTCCTGTAGGAAATCGATAGAGCTTTTCCCCTCCACACCTTCTGGGAATCCCACCAGTCGCAGATTCTTTCTTCTCCCTCTGTTTTCCAATTCGTCCAGCTTTTCCCTCAGACCGCAGATCTCCTCCTCTGTGTCTTTCCTATGATCGCTGAGGTCTTGTTGTAGGTAGTCGAGGCTATCACCGAAGCTAGCTTGCACTCCCTCCATTTCCTTAACACGTTGCCCCAGTGCCTGGTTGTCACTAATAAGTCTTTCCACCGAGATGCTTAGAGAGTTCATCTTAAGTTCCATCATGGCTTGAATTCTGTCGAATACTTTCTCCAGTTCCCCAGTAAACCATATCGGCGGTGTTTCATCGTTAGCTTCGACGTTAGCTGCATTAGCTTCCCCGTTAGCCGGTGCGTTAGCTCCTTGCGGTCTCGCAAGCACTATTGCTAACGTGGGCGATGTCACCGTCTTCCTGCTCGGTTCGGTCCTTTTGGGTGGCATTTCTTTGTTGGTTATGTGCTTAATAAGCGTGGGTTAACATAAACTGAAGTTAGGCGGAGTATGTTCGATACATCAGGTTTTTCAGGATTTTTGTGTAGGAGCCCATTCCACTATGTCCTTCCTCTACGCCGCCATCTTCCCCACTCGGCATTAGCATTCTTCATGGTTCTTCAGTGGTTCTTCGTGGTTCTTCAGTGGTTCTTTAGTGGTTTTTCAGTGGTTCTTTGGTGGTTCTTCGTGGTTTGTTAGTGGTTCTTAGTGACTGTAGGGTAAAGTGAGTAGCTTGTGGTGACTGGTACAGTAACGATGGCTACCATTAAGGATTTTGTTGAGAACCCCTCTGACGAGATGTTGGGAAGGTTTTCCAAAGAGCAGCTTCTGAAGCTTGCTGTGCACTACAATGTGGAGCTTACTGCCAGTGAGAAGCAGTTGAAAAGGACTGCCTTGGGGACTTTGAGGGCTATACTCATTGAGGAGCAGGTGATTGTGGCAACGGTGGATGAGCTTCTTTTGTCTGAGGTGTCTCCACAACTCTCTGGCGTGGCGGAAGGTGTTGCCATCGATTGGGGGCCTAGGGAGTTGGCATTTAGGGAAAAGCAGCTACAACAAGAGCGTGAGTTTAAGGAAAAACAGCTACAACAAGAGGAGAGGAGAGATGAGAGAGAGCGGGAGCTTAAGGAAAAACAGCTACAACAAGAGGAGAGGAGAGAGGAGAGAGAGCACGATCGTGCAATGAAGGAGCTTGCATTTAAGCATGCTGCCTTGCAGGCGGGTTCTCTGCATCCAGAGTCACGTTCCGGGTTTGATGTAGGCAGGAATATTAGGATGGTGCCACCATTCTTTGAGAAAGACGTGGAAAGATATTTTCCCCTTTTTGAACGGGTGGCAACCACATTGAAGTGGCCTGATACCGCCTGGACACTGCTGCTGCAATGTGTTTTGGTTGGTAGGGCACAAGAAGCCTACACTGCTCTGTCCCTTGAACAAAGCGCTGATTATGAGCTGGTTAAAGCTTCCATATTGAGGGCTTATGAGTTGGTCCCCGAGGCCTATCGTCAGCGTTTTAGAGGTTATCGTAGGCAGGAGGGGCAGTCTTATGTTGAATTTGGAAAAGAGAAGGAGAACCTGTTTGACCGGTGGTGCACCTCGCAAAAAGCAGAGTCAAGGGAGCAGCTCAGACAGTTGGTTCTCCTAGAGGAATTTAAGAGGTGTGTTCCTGATAACGTTTCCACACATCTAAATGAGCATAAGGTATCGAAGATAGCCGACGCTGCTGTCTTGGCTGATGAGTTTGTGTTAACACACAAATCTGTCTTTGTAGAGGAGGGCCGTGTGGAGTCCAGGGGTAGTAGGCGTCCTTCTCAGGGGAGCCGGTTCCCGGCACCCGTGTCTGCTGGTCGGTTTACTTCGACTCCTAGGCAAGGTGGCTCTGCTAGTGCATTCCCAGAGGGGGTTATCTGTTTTTACTGTAAGGAGCCTGGTCATATCGTTGCTGGATGCCCTGTGCTTAAGCAGAAAAATGTAAAAACGGTGGCTCTGGTAGAAATCATAGACAGGACACCTATGCCGACATTAGAGGGTGGGGTGCGAAGTATCAAAGGTGCAGACAGGGAGCTAGAGGGCTCCTCAACATTTAGGATGGATGGATTTGTTTCACTGGTTGGTGAATTAGGATCAAGGCAGGCTATTACAATATGGAGAGATACAGGAGCTTTCCAGTCTCTCATTCTGGATGGGATTTTGCCATTTTCGGAAGATTCTTCATTGCATTCCGGTGCCATTGTTCAGGGCTTTGAAGGAGGCTTTGTGAATACTCCTTTGCATGAGGTCTCGCTAAACTCTCCCTTAGTATCAGGCAATGTTGTCGTAGGAGTGTGTTCTCACATTCCCATAAAGGGGGTGTCCTTCATTCTAGGGAACGATTTGGCCGGTGGCAAAGTGCTGGCTACTCCAGTTGTAATTCCCGTCCCTGTAGTTTCTGAGGTTCCTGATGAGCTCGCACAGAAGCATCCAGGAGTGTTTCCTGTGTGTGCGGTAACACGCGCAATGTCAAAGGTCAAATGTGACACCCATGAGGTTGTTAACTTAGATGGTGATATGACACTTAGTGACACGTTCTTTGTTGAGTTGAAAAGTGGCCCTGATGAGGGGTTTGGTAAGGTGATTCCGTCTCATGAGCAGTTGGTACTAGAGCAAAACAAGGATGTCTCCTTGTCGTCCCTCTTTGAAGAGGCGGTTTTAGAGGATGAAATGGTAGATACGTCTCAAGGATACTTTGTTAGCAATGACGTGCTCATGAGAAAGTGGACACCACCTAGCCTGTCCAGTCTGGATGACTGGGGCAGTGTGTTTCAGATTGTTGTTCCAGCCGTGTATCGTCCTGATATACTGCATCTAGCACATGATCATGATCTTGCTGGTCACATGGGGGTCAGGAAGACTTATGACCGGGTGCTGAGACATTTTTGTTGGCCTGGTTTGAAGTCAGATGTGGCACAATATTGTCGCTCGTGCCATGTGTGTCAGGTGGTTGGTAAACCAAACCAGAAGATCC
Source organism: Notolepis coatsorum (assembly GCF_963971535.1). NCBI lineage: Eukaryota > Metazoa > Chordata > Actinopteri > Aulopiformes > Paralepididae > Notolepis > Notolepis coatsorum. Next base: position 440,893 of record NW_028172772.1, read on the forward strand.
CTCAGGCTCCTCTGCAGCCTATCCCTGCCGTTGGGGAACCTTTTGAGCGGATCCTCATTGACTGTGTTGGTCCCCTCCCTCGAACTAAGACAGGGAACCAGTACCTTTTGACTATTATGTGTGCAGCGACCCGTTTTCCTGAAGCCATTCCTTTACGCAAGATCACAGCCCCAGCTATATCCAAAGCTCTGGTTAGGTTTTTTTCGACTTTTGGTCTACCAAAGGTCATTCAATCAGATCAAGGGTCTAACTTCATGTCCCGTCTCTTTGCTCAGGTCCTCCAGCAGTTGTCTATCCAGCATTGCCCTTCCTCTGCCTATCATCCAGAGTCCCAGGGGGCGCTGGAGAGATTTCACCAGACTATCAAAACAATGCTGCGGGCATATTGTACGGATTTCGACAAAGACTGGGATGATGGAATTCCTTTGCTTCTGTTTGCTGCTAGGGAGGTAACCCAGGAGTCTCTTGGATTCAGCCCGGCTGAGCTGGTGTTCGGCCACACAGTGAGGGGTCCTTTGAAACTGCTGAAGGAAAAGTGGTTGGCTGACCAGACTCCTTCCTCTACTAATTTGTTGGACTATGTGTGTGACTTCAGGCTTAAGCTTAGTAGAGCATGTGAACTAGCGAAAGAGAACCTAAAGGTAGCCCAAGGAAAAATGAAGGTGTGGTATGATAGGCGGGCCCGACATAGGGTGTTCTCACCGGGAGACAAGGTGTTGGTTCTCTCGCCTATTCTTGGGTCTGCATTACAGGCTAAATACAGTGGGCCATACTCCATTGAGCGCAAAGTTGGTGAGGTCGACTACTTGATTAAAACTCCCGACCGCAGGCGCAAGAGTAGATTATGTCACGTCAATATGTTGAAGGCGTACAATGATAGGGCTCAGATTGACCAGTCAGGGGTCAAGCCTGTGGCTGTTCTAACAGTTTCTGCATCTCCTATTGTAGCCGACTGTTCTGTGTCGAAGGAGATTTCTCAGGGCCGGTTGCCAAACACCCAGATACTAGGTGACTTGGACTCACACCTGTCGTACTTACCACTTCCTGAGCGTACGGATGTGGTGCGCCTACTTAGACAGCATACACGTTTGTTTTCTGATGTCCCTAGTCGTACTAATGTACTCGAGCATGACATTGATGTTGGTAGTGCAGGGCCAATTAAGCAACATGCCTATAGGGTGAATCCGGAAAAACGAAGGATCTTGAGTAAGGAAGTAGACTATATGGTGAGACATGGCATTGCGGAGCCCAGTTCTAGTGCGTGGAGCTCCCCCTGCCTGCTTGTTGATAAGCCAGACTGCACTCATCGGTTCTGTACTGATTTCCGTAAAGTTAATGCAGTAACCAAGCCGGACTCGTACCCTCTGCCTCGGATGGACGACTGTATCGATCGGGTGGGTTCAGCAGCCTTTGTAAGTAAATTGGATTTGCTAAAGGGATACTGGCAGGTTCCGCTTACTTTGCGAGCACGTGAGATATCCGCTTTTGTCACACCAGAGAGTTTCTGCCAGTATACAGTGATGGCCTTTGGCATGCGAAATGCCCCAGCGACGTTTCAGCGGCTAGTGAACAAGGTCCTGGGCGGGGTAGCGTTCTGTGAGGCATATCTGGATGACCTGGTTATCCACAGTTCCTCTTGGTCACAACATGTGGAGCATCTGGCCGAAGTGTTCAAGCGGTTGGGTGATGCTAACTTGACAGTTAACCTTGCGAAATGTGAATTTGGACAGGCCACGGTTACCTACCTGGGTAAGGTGGTTGGACGTGGGCATGTGTGCCCCATTACAGCTAAGGTGGAGGCTATAGTGGGCTTCCCTGCTCCCATCACCAGGCGGGAGTTAAAGCGCTTCCTAGGTATGGCAGGGTACTATAGGAGTTTCTGTAGGAACTTTGCTTCTGTTGTTGTCCCTTTGACCAATCTGCTCAGTCCTAAGGTACCTTTCGTGTGGACTGAGTCTTGTCAACAGTCTTTTGAGAGCATCAAGGGTATTCTGATTAGCGCTCCCGTTCTGTCAGCTCCTGATTTTCAACTGCCATTCAAGTTGGCAGTGGATGCTAGTGACCTCGGTGCTGGAGCCGTCCTCCTGCAAGAGGATGCATTAGAGGTGGAGCACCCAGTGTGCTACTTTTCTAAAAAGTTTGACAGGCATCAACTGCACTACTCTACTATAGAGAAGGAGGCGCTCGCTTTGGTTCTTGCCTTGAACCATTTTGATGTTTACGTGGGATCCTCCAGTTTACCCCTTGTTGTGTATACAGACCATAACCCTTTGGTTTTTCTTCGCAGCATGGTGAATTCGAATCATCGTTTGATGCGATGGAGTTTGTTCCTCCAGGCGTATAACTTGGATATTCGCCACATTCGTGGGAGGGACAACGTGCTAGCAGACGCCCTCTCACGATCGTAGTACCGGTGTTTGTGGTACCCGTTATCGCTGTTGTGGTAGAGGCCCTGACAACTAAGGGGTCACAGTTGTTTTTGTTTTGTTTATGGGTTGTTGTGTAGTGGTTGCCTCTTGGGCAACCAGTTTGGTGGGGGAGGTGTTATGTACTAGAGGCCTGGTCACTCCTGTGTCACCAGGGCAGGCAGGTGAGGGCTGCCAATTAGCCAATTAGTGCTGATTGGTTACCTGCTGGGGAGCTTCAAAGGCAGACCCAGAAACACACATGCACGGTCTGTGCCTAGTGAAAGAGCTGTCAGGTTCTTACAGTCCTTGTCCGTTGGGTTACCAGTACATTAGCTTATAGTTATATTAGTAGTTCCTTGGTTTAGTAGCATTTTTGAGTTAGAGCACAGGGTTTTGGTGTTGATTACACATAGGTTGCGTACCCATGAGCCAGGGTCGTAACAAGGGACCTAATCTTATTAGAGGAATTCAAGGTGTATGGCGTATCTGAGGATATTGCTATGTACTTAAATGAGAGGAAAGTCAGGACCTGTTCAGCAGCAGCGGTCCTGGCTGATGAGTATGTTTTGACCCACAGGACGTCTTTTGAGAGACAGCATTATCCTGTGCATGATGAGGGGAGGCCGAAATGGACTCCTAATAGGCCTACAGTGTCCGGTGCTGGGGGTAGTGGTAAGTTTAATGGGGCATGGGGAAGCGATGATGCCCGGAAGTGCCAGCATTGTGGGAGTGCAGGACATGTGATGGGAAATTGTTATCGTTTGCACCCAGAAAAGCGCCCGTCTAACCCACCCAGGCCGGTGATGTTGATAAATGCACCTGTACGTAACCCTGTTGTTCTGTCTCCACTAGATGGCAAAGGAGTGGATGACCTTTACACACCTTTCAGGAGTAAAGGGTTTGTTTCATTGACAGAGGGGGGTCCTAAAGTACCGGTGACAATTCTCCGTGATACTGGCGCATCCCAATCTTTTGTTCAAGGTAGTGTCCTGCCCTTTACGCACCACTCTGAGTTGGGTGCAGGGGTTGTTATTGAGGCTTTTGGCATGCACACGATGAATGTGCCGCTGCATAATGTCTTTCTTGATTGTGCCCTTGTATCAGGACCAGTGGTGATCGGAGTGACGGCTGGCAAACTCCCTATGCAGGGGGTAACGTTGCTCTTGGGCAATGACTTGGCTGGTGGTAAAGTACTGGTGAAACCGGAGGTGACATGCGTGCCAGATACTCGAGTGGCGGAGCAGTGTCTCGTGGGCTTCCCAGCCTTTACAGTGGTTGAGGCCACAGCCGGATTGGAGGAGGAGAATGAGGAGGATGAGAGTGAGAAGGATGTTGCTACTTCATGTGGCACCGTTTCTGACATTTCATGTGGCACCATTCTGGTTGAGGAGGCTACAAGGCCAGAATTGGGCTGCCGGCCTTCCTACAGTAGCTCTGACGTTCATGATGTCTCACTTGTCAGCAGTGATGATCCCAGTATGGTCAGTAGTTCTGATATTGATTCATGTGACCACACTGACTCTCTGCCAGGCACTGGGTATGCTAGTCAACCTAGTTACCTGTGTCCTGTGCAGCAGGAGCAGTCTTCACAACCTAATCTAATGGGTGACGACCATTTTGATCGTGACGAAGTTGGTGTGTGTGCCACCATTTTGGCTTGTGACAGTAAAGAAGTTTCTGACACCGTTTTGTTTCATGACGAGGTTGATGTGTGTGACACCATTGTTGCTCATGACAGTTCTGATTTGGGTGACACCATTTTGGATCCTGACCACGTTATTTTTTGTGACACCATTTTGAATGGTGATCCAAGTGCTTTTGTGACCGATGTGTTGCTATGTTCCAGGGACGGTGAGGACGTGCCTGAGGCGGTACATCCTGCTCTGGATGTTCGTGAATCACAGTCTCCTGTACAGCTGACGGGGGTGCAGCCCTCAGTACGGTCTCCTGTACTGACAGTGCCAGGTGGGGAGGAGATGGGTGCTGTGATGGTACCGGTGAAGTATGCTGATGGTTTTCCTGTTGGTTTTCCTGAGCGCAATGAGTTTGATTTTTGTCAAGGACATAACTTTGGTTTGTTGTCTCTATTTACCAGGTCGGTATCGGTGGAGCGGCCTGTTGAAGTAGAATTTGTGGCTTATGACCGTGCAGACTTTTGTGCCTTCCTACAGTAGCTCTGACGTTCATGATGTCTCACTTGTCAGCAGTGATGATCCCAGTATGGTCAGTAGTTCTGATATTGATTCATGTGACCACACTGACTCTCTGCCAGGCACTGGGTATGCTAGTCAACCTAGTTACCTGTGTCCTGTGCAGCAGGAGCAGTCTTCACAACCTAATCTAATGGGTGACGACCATTTTGATCGTGACGAAGTTGGTGTGTGTGCCACCATTTTGGCTTGTGACAGTAAAGAAGTTTCTGACACCGTTTTGTTTCATGACGAGGTTGATGTGTGTGACACCATTGTTGCTCATGACAGTTCTGATTTGGGTGACACCATTTTGGATCCTGACCACGTTATTTTTTGTGACACCATTTTGAATGGTGATCCAAGTGCTTTTGTGACCGATGTGTTGCTATGTTCCAGGGACGGTGAGGACGTGCCTGAGGCGGTACATCCTGCTCTGGATGTTCGTGAATCACAGTCTCCTGTACAGCTGACGGGGGTGCAGCCCTCAGTACGGTCTCCTGTACTGACAGTGCCAGGTGGGGAGGAGATGGGTGCTGTGATGGTACCGGGGAAGTATGCTGATGGTTTTCCTGTTGGTTTTCCTGAGCGCAATGAGTTTGATTTTTGTCAAGGACATAACTTTGGTTTGTTGTCTCTATTTACCAGGTCGGTATCGGTGGAGCGGCCTGTTGAAGTAGAATTTGTGGCTTATGACCGTGCAGACTTTTGTGCCTCCGTTTTGAGTCATGACGTTGATTTTTGTGCCACCATTTTCTGTGGTGGGGATGTCATGTCGGTTTCTGTGATTGATGGTTTACTGTGTTCCAGCGGTGAGGACGACCTGCCTGTGGCAGTTCATCCTGCTTTGCTATCTCCTGAACTGGTGATGCCAGGGGTGGGCGAGGCGGACACGGTGGTGGTGCCACGGGGACGTGTTTCTTTTTGTTTTCCTGTTTTCTGTCCTGAGAGCGGTGAGCTTAGCTCTCATGCTGGTTCCAGTTCATTGTCTCTGTTTTGCAGGCCTTTTGTGAGGTCTCGTTTGGCCGAGAGTCGGGGCAATGTTGTTGTTTGTACTAGACGACGGTGTCAAATGTTCCTCAATGGGGAGCATTTGGCGCAGTTAAAGGTTGTGTACGACAGGGGCCGACCCGTTATCGCTTTGTGGTAGTGACTCATGGGCTGTGGGTCGCAATTAATTTTTTATGTACAGTTGAGTGTGACTCTTGACCGGGGCTCACACTCAACACAGTACAGGCGCTGCGCATGTTTGAGTGTGTGGTTGCATTTTTTTTTGGGTAAGGTTGGTAAGTATCCCCTTATTTATTTATGTTCGTTCTCTTGGTGATGGTTTCTTTGGGCTATAGTTGGGAGAAGAACATAAATCTTCGGTGTGGGGGTGTTACGTATTACTTTCACATGGTGGAGGGATACTTACTGTCTGTGGTGCATATTCACATTGTGGTTAAGTGTGCTGTCACTAATTGGTGGTTTGATTGACACACTGTTTCTTCCTGTTTTTGCTTGTGTTTAAAATGGCCGTTTTTTAATTGATCACAGGTGTGGTGATGAGGTACCACGCCCTACAAATGCAGTGCAGGGAGCAGTTGTCAAGTCTCCCCCACTTCACAGGAGATGTGTCAGCTCTCAAGCATCTCACCTGCTCTCATTGTTTTGTTGTACATTCGGCTTGTTCTTCCTTTTGCCTATAGTTTTGTTATTTAACTTTGGAGTCTGGAACACCCAGCTCCCACTCTTTCTGTCCATTTAGTTAGTTGTAAATAAATAGTTATTTTTTATACACTTTTGTCCAGTGTCCTGTGTCCACCACGTCGCATTCAAGGCCTTGACGAGCCATATTTTAGGCTTGAATGTAACAGTGACATAAGCGGTATTCAAATATACAGTACTGTTACCCCTAGATCCTGACAGAGTATATACATATGATGGGGAGGGGACTGTACATTAGGAGGGGGTGGGTGGGTGGGAGGGAAATATACATACGGCGGGGAGGGAATATATACATGCGGTGGGGAGGAGACTGTCTATTAGGAGGTGGTGGGGGTTTTGGGCATTTACGGTGGCCAATTTCGAATTGCAGCCTCCCGTAGGTGCTCTTTAAGAGCGGTTTTGAATGTGGGCAGGGATTCACATTCCTTTACAGCTTTGGGTAGGGCGTTCCACATTGTTGTGGCATAATTGCGAAACGTGTTTAGTCCCTTGTTTGAGCCGAATCTGGGTTTAACATGATTTGTTGAGCTTCCTCTGGTGTAGTGGTTGTGGTATTCACTGACCTTTGGGAAGTATTTTGACATGTACATGGGCACCCCGGTTGTATAGTGTATCTTGTAGACCAGGCCCATTGCAAGTTGCTGTACTCTGTCGCCTACTCTAAGCCATCCTAGGTTGGCAAAGTGGGCAGGGGTGAGGTGGGTTCTGGGGTTCAGGTCAAGTAGTAGTCTGACCAGTTTGTTTTGTGATGTTTGTAATTTTGTTTTAAGCGCCTTTGAAGTGCTTTGGTACCATGAGGTGCACGCATAGTCATAGTACCCTTGAATGAGTGCTCCTGCCAGAGTCTTCAGGGTATTCTTGTTTACCAGAGAGGAGATCCGGTACAAGAATCTAGTTCGTTGGTTGACTTTTTTTATTACATTGGATGCCATTTTGTCACAGGAAAGATTTGCCTCTAGGATGGAACCCAGGTAGGTAATTTCGTCTTTCCTTGTGACAATATTGTCACCCACTGTAACTGAGAATCCGTCGGTCTTGCTGAGTTTGTTATTTGAACCGAAGAGAATGGACTCTGTTTTGCCCATGTGTAATGATAGTTTGTTATCAGCGAGCCATATGCAGATTTTGCCTAGTTCCGTGCTGAGGGTTTTTTCAACCTGCAATTTGTTCTTGTCAGAGACCAGCAGGGCTGAGTCGTCCGCAAACAGGAACAAGTTGCAGTCACAGGCTGATGACATGTCATTTGCATGAATTAGGAAGAGTAGCGGTCCTAGTATGCTTCCTTGTGGAACACCACAGCTCACTGTGAGGGGAGGGGATAGAGTACCGTTTACCTCTACCATCTGTTCTCTCCCCTCCAGGTAGGATTGCATCCAGCTCACTGATAAGCTATCAAAACCAATTGCTTTTAGCTTGTCCATTAGAATGGAGTGATTGACAGTGTCGAAGGCCTTTTGTAGGTCCAGCATGACCATGCCACAGTATTTGCCCGTGTCCACCTCTTGTTTGATGTGGTCGTTCAAATAGAGGAGGCATGTGTCAGTGGAGTGGGACGTTCTGAAGCCAGATTGGAATTCGTAGATTCGATTTTTTTCCGCCACGTACTTTTCGACCTGTTCGTCTCTATGACAAACGGTTCAAAAGATACACAAAGTGGGAGGAGCCTAACTATGGGGGCGTGGTCAACATAGACCAATGAAAGATGATATCCCTACTGAGTACAATGGCACAACCTGCAAGTCTCTACGACAAACAGTTAAAAATATACAAAAAGGGGGCGTGACTTAAGGATCAATGGGTAATCCTCTGAAGGGGGAGGAGCCGAACCATGGGGGCGTGGTCAACATAGACCAATGAAAGAGTATATCCCTACTGAGCACAACCCGCAAGTCTCTACAACAAACGGTTCAAAAGATACAAAAAGGGGGCGCGGCCTAAGGATCAAGAGTTAATCCCCTGAGATGTCATGGCAGTACTGAGTTGATTGACACCTCACTCTGAGTCATGCACACCTGCTAGCCTTAATTGATCCTAACTGACACAAATCTATCCCCAATGTATTTCAATGAGGCTGCGCTTCCTTCACTCTCACGATGATTCACAGATTTCAGCTGGAGTGGAGACCCATTAGTGTGTATGTGGCGCATGACTGTCAAAGAAATGGTCATAAGTTGAGATCGAAAGGTCCAATTCCATTTATTTTTCTGAGATCACTCTCGCAATTTACAAAAGATGACGGTAAAACAAAAAAAATCAGTTTCTACACTCAACCAAAATTGCCCGTTTAGAGTCGATTTGTAGCCAAGCAGTGAATGAATGAATGAATGAATGAAAACTTTATTAACAGATTGCAGAATGGGTACAGTACAGTACAGCTCAATACATACAATTGTTAAGGGGATGCAGACCAGAGAAAGACTTTCGTCTTGTTTACATCAGGGTCCCCCATTTTCAATTCATCGTAACATATATGACATACATGACATACAGATAGACAGTACTGCTCCATCTATACATTTATGACATACCAGATTTGCAATTACAGTACTGTTTGTGATACAAAAAGAGTCCAGAAAGAAAAGAGTATATACATTAGGCGTGGAAACTGTACATTGGATTGGGTAGGTGGGGGTGGGGGGGGACTGTACATTGGAGGTGGTTGGGTGGGTGGGGGGGGGGGGTTGGTTAGGAGTGGGGGGGGGGGGGGGTTGGGTAGGAGTGGGGGGGGGGGGTTGGGTAGGAGGGGTGGGTGGGGGACACTGTACAACTGTACAAACAACACTGTACATTGGATTATTGACAAGACCATACTTGGTAATTTACTGTACATTGGAGGGGGTTGTGTTCGGACATTTACAGGGGCCAGTTTCGAGTTGCAGTCTCCCTTAGGTGTTTTTTGAGAGCGTTTTTGAAAGTGGGTAGTGATTCACATTCCTTTACAGCTTTGGGTAGGGCGTTCCACATTGATGTGGCATAATTGCGAAACGTGTTTAGTCCCTTGTTTGAGCCGAATCTGGGTTTAACATGATTTGTGGAGCTCCCTCTGGTGTTGTGATCGTGGTATTCACTGACCTTTGGGAAGTATTTTGTCATGTACATGGGTACCTTGGTCGTGTAGTGTATCTTGTAGACCAGGCCCATTGCAAGTTGCTGTACTCTGTCATCTACTCTAAGCCATCCTAGGTTGTCAAAGTGGGCAGGGGTGAGGTGGGTTCTAGGAGTAAGGTCAAGCAGTAGTCTGACCAGTTTGTTTTGAGATGTTTGTAATTTTGTTTTTAGCGCCTTTGAGGTGCTTTGGTACCATGAGGTGCAAGCATAGTCGTAGTACCCTTGAATGAGTGCTCCTGCTAGAGTCTTCAGGGTATTCTTGTTTACCAGTGAGGAGATTCGGTACAAGAATCGAGTTCGTTGGTTGACTTTTTTTATTACATTGGATGCCATTTTGTCACAGGAAAGATTTGCCTCTAGGATGGAACCCAGGTAGGTAATATCTTCTTTCCTTGTGACAATATTGTCACCCACTGTAACTGAGAAGCCGTCGGTCTTGCTGAGTTTGTTATTTGAACCGAAGAGAATGGACTCTGTTTTGCCCATGTGTAATGATAGTTTGTTATCAGCGAGCCATATGCAGATTTTGCCTAGTTCTGAGCTGAGGGTTTTTTCAACCTGTAACTTGTTCTTGTCAGAGACCAGCAGGGCTGAGTCGTCCGCAAACAGGAACAAGTTGCAGTCACAAGCTGACGACATGTCATTTGCATAAATTAGGAACAGTAGCGGACCTAGTATGCTTCCTTGTGGAACACCACAGTTTACTGTGAGGGGGGGGGGATAGGGTACCGTTTACCTCCACCATCTGCTCTCTCCCCTCCAGGTAGGATTGCATCCAGCTCACTGATAGACTATCAAAACCAATTGCTTTTAGCTTGTCAATCAGAATGGTGTGATTGACAGTGTCGAAGGCCTTTTGTAGGTCCAGCATGACCATGCCGCAGTATTTGCCCGCGTCCACCTCTTGTTTGATGTGGTCGTTTAAATAGAGAAGGCATGTGTCAGTGGAGTGGGATGTTCTGAAGCCAGATTGGAATTCGTAGATTAGATTTTTTTCCGCAAGGTATTTTTCGACCTGTTCGTATACAATTTTTTTCCATGACTTTCGAGATGGAGGTAAGGATAGAAACAGGGCGGTAGTTGCCTGGGTCTAATTTACTGCCTTTTTTGTGCAGAGGGGTCACTCTCGCAATTTTGAAGTCCTTGGGGACGTGTCCCTGTTTTATGGAGAGGTTTATTATGTGTGTGATGACTGGGGTGATGGCGGCTGCTGAGTCTCTGAGGAATTTGGAGGGGATGTTGTCATGGCCAGTGGCCTTGTTGGGTTGGAGGGCGCTCAGTTTTTTGAGTACCTCATCTGTTGTTACCATTTCCAGTTTGAAGTCGTCTTTGTGGACCCCTAGGTTCTTGTAGTATGCTACTATGTGTTCTACCCCATAATGCCCTGAGTGGGAGGGTAGTTTGTTTACCAGTGTTGTGGCTATGTTTGTGAAGAAACTATTTAAGTAATTGGCTACATCCAGCTTTTCTGTGATGAGCGTGTTGTCCGTCTTTATGTTTATGTTTGAGAATCTGGTTTTAAGTTTTTTACTGCAGCCTAGTTGGTTATTGAGTAATTTCCAAAGTTCACGCGGTTTGTTTTTGTTTTCCTCGGTTTTGTCATTGATGAATTTTTTCTTTGCTGTTTTGATCATGGAGTTTACATCATTTCTTAGTCTGTTTCTTTCCAGTTTGAGTTCAGTCACGTGGGCTCAGTCACGAGTGCAGTGAAACTTTCTAAAACGTAATAGCAACTCGAGTTGGACCAAGTCGGTCGTTTTGATACTTTACACTTGTGTGAGGTGTGAAAGCTCTGGCAGGAGTTACTGGACAAAAATCTGCGGAATAATAAAGAATAATAAAGATACAATATAGATTACAATAGTGTGGGCATGGACCTGGCTTTGCCAGGTCACCCACACTAACAAGATAGATTACTATTTACTGAAAAAAGTAATCAGATTAGCGGGTGGGAAGCCGGTGGGGTATGTATCCTGGTCGTTGTAAACTGTGACTATACTGGTCGGTCGGGGCGCCTGCTCAGCAGGGAGGGGATCTTGGGGAAATAGTGTGAACCTCCACACGTCTTACGTTCCCTCAGTGAAACTCCTCGCTGTCAGGTGAAAAGAAGTGGCTGGCGACTCCAGGGCCCTCATTTATCAACAATTCTTAGAAAGTGTTCTATTTTCGTACGTAAGCACAGAATTTAGAATGTGTGTACGCACAGAAATATTGGGATTTATCAACCGTGCGTACACAGGTCCTACGCTCCTCCGTGTTGATAAATACCTGTTTGTTCTACCGTCAATGCTCGTGCATGATTATCCATTTATGGTAATGAAACACCCCCCATGGGATGTGAAATAATGGACTGACCCGAGCGAACTATGAGAAACTCCACAAGCGAGATTGTTCATTGACGCACTGTCAACCAAGAAGACACAACCCGTGTCTTTACGCTTATGAAAACATTAAATAATATGTATAGGCTATAGGCCGTCGCTTTGCATTAATAGCCTATATTCTCAAATGCCATTTAATGGCTATCCGACTCCTCGCTATCCTCGCAGACGGACCAGTATACCGCTTATATCATATCATATTTATATTCATATTCATATCATAGTTTAATCAGCCTACCCAGCATGTAATACGTTCTTTGTTAGAACTCAACTCGTTATTATTTTGCGCATAGATTGCAGAAATATGGGAACGTTTTGATTTATATTAAAAGGCTTTGACATTGTAAAACTAAATACGTGGAATTCTGTAAGCAGAATACAAGTCATATCACCCACACGATATATGCTCTGTATCCAGAGCATGTACGTGTTTCATTCATTTAAGACACATTTATTGCAAGGGTTTTGTAATACACATAAACTCAACAAATAACCTCTGTTCTCATTGCAATGCGTTTTTTATTCTTTCTTATAGGAAGGGGAAGAACACTATATCGTGGGTGTTCATATGACTTGTATTCTGCTTACAGCTTCGAAATTCCACTTATTACGTTTAACAATGGCAAAGCCTTTAAAATATAATCAAAACGTTCCCGTATTTCTGCAATCTATGCGCAAAATAATAACGAGTTGAGTTACGCGGAGCGCTAGCCCCTTTTGTGACTGTGATGCACCGAGTGAATCCACAGTCACTTGCTCCTCAATAGCAAACCAACGTATGTTGACCATGAAGGACTGGTTCTGGCCGAACCGTTCGTTATACAAGTATCACAGAGACATTTCAAAGGTACTCACAGTTGCACGAGGGTTTCAGACAGAGATACGGGATGGTTTGAAAGCTCGGCGTTGCTAATAAACATTTTAAATATTTTTTATAAACTGCATTATTTCCGGCGTTGGGTGCATGATGCGCATGCGCTGTGATCACAGCGCAGGCGCACCAGGCAGCCAACGCCGGAAATAATGCCGTTTTGAGCAGTGTTGACCAGTTTATAAAAAATATTTAAAATGTTTATGAGCAACGCCGCAGCTTTCAAACCATCCCGTATCTCTGTCTGAAACCCTCATGCAACTGTGAGTACCTTTGAAATGTCTCTGTGATACTTGTATAACGAACGGTTCGGCCAGAACCAGTCCTTCATGGTCAACATAGGTTGGTTTCCTATTGAGGAGCAAGTGACTGTGGATTCACTCGGTTCATCACAGTCACGAAAGGGCCCCACTGACACACACTGTTGCAGCCAATCAGACACACCTGCCGGGCTGCCCGCGATAATAATAATCATTTTATTTGGGCTGACAGAACAACTGCGATTTGTCAAATGAATTAGGTATATTGTTAGTAAGTTAGCCATGTAATAAGCGGGATAATGTATAGCTATACTCGGTCATCATCGCAAAATAATTGACCTTCACTGAAAAATGAAGTAAAAAAAAGAAAAAAAAGGATACACTCACCTGGAATATGTTAGTTGTTTACACAATGTTGGATTATGTAATTGGTTTGTCATGACCCATTGTAAAACAAAATATAAATGGCGGGGGGGGGGTTCTGAGGCTGAGTGCTCTCTGTGTCTGTGTCCGTCGCGCAAAAGCTGGCTGGCAGTCTCATTGAATAAGTCTGTAAACTTACAGTATACAACAGGAGAAGCCGGAGAAGGAAAAAATACATGCTGACGAAAACGAACTTATCATTGTACATTTTGATCTATGTACATGTATGATGTTACCCCGATTATGTAAAGCCGCGGGCACCGACACGATTTACACCAATCATTGTTTAAGAAGCACAGTGAAGTTACCGGTTGTTATTTGATTGATTGATTGATTGATTGATTGAAAATTGAATTAACAGATTGCAGAATGGGTACAATACAGTACAGCTCAATACACACAATTGTTAAGGGGATGCAGACCAGAGAAACACTTTTGTCTTGTTTACATCAGGGTCCCCCATTTTCAATGCATCATAACATATATGACATACATGACATACAGATAGACAGTACTGCTACATCTTGTTTAAGAAGCACAGTGAAGTTACCGGTTGTTATTTGATTGATTGATTGATTGATTGATTGATTGATTGATTGATTGATTGATTGATTGATTGAACATTTTATTAACAGATTGCAGAATGGGTACAGTACAGTACAGCTCAATACATACAATTGTTAAGGGGATGCAGACCAGAGAAACACTTTTGTCTTGTTTAAATCAGGGTCCCCCATTTTCAATGCATCATAACATATTGTGAGGTTTCTGTTCCTTGCGCCCTCACTCGTTCTGTTCCTTTAACCACCCTCGCTATGTTTTCATTCATCTTCTGTCAATTGGTTCTATCCCCTCGTTCACACGTTTCTCCCCGTTGACGTCATCAGAGACGTCGCTGATTGGTTCTCTCACTTCCCCACGCTTTTCAATCACATTCCCCAGCTGTCACTGCTTTCTCCCCGTTGACGTCACCAGAGACGTCGCTGATTGGTTCTCTCACTTCCCCACGCTTTTCAATCAATCGATCCCTCATTATTTATACCCCGTTTTTCCCCACCCTAAGTTGTTGGATCGTCTTGTTTTGTCGCCTTGATTTGTCTATGGATGTTTTTCCCCGTTGCTGCTGCTGCTGCCTTTTTTCTCTGTGCTGTTCTCCAGGAATTCCTAGAAGCCTTCGCTTGGATACCTGCTCCCGTGGCGCGCGCTCGCCTCCACTGTTGTTCCAGTTCCAATTACGCATCTCGTCTGGGTGAGTTATCTATTTGACTGTTCTTGACCTATCCGTTTTTCGTGTGTAACCTTACACTGAAGACTACCACCTTTTTGTCAAACAGTCACTCACCCAGCCATTATCTATTTTTGCTTGTTCCTTTATGGAATGATATTTTGGGATCTACCATCTCCCTCTGTGTGGTAGCTCACACCGAAGATATTATTTCACAATTGGACTGTGTGTTTACATGAAGATATCCACTGTGTGTTTGCTCACACCGAAGATATTATTTCACAATTGGACTGTGTGTTTACATGAAGATATTCACTGTGTGTTTACATGAAGATATTCACTGTGTGTTTACATGAAGATATTCACTGGGACTGTGTTTGGATTTAGCTCACTGTGTTGTTAACACGAAGAGTTTCACTTGGGCTGTTTTTGGAATTGTGCTCTCTGTGTTGTTAACACGAAGAGATTCACTTGGGCTGTGTTTGGAACTGTGCTCACTGTGTTGTTAACACGAAGAATTGTACACCCTGTTCTCCTGCTCGTTTAAGACTGCTCTGTCACTGACTCGTTCCCTCTCTCCCTCTCTCGGTCTCGCAACAACATCTGAGAACCCACCGAGAGGATTCTGCAGAGCGGTTCAGAAGTCAACACCTGCTTCCCAAGACAACCCTCACGGGAGAAGCTGCAGAGCAGCAGAACTTTGCCCCTTGATCATTGTACCTGTCTTGTTTGACCTGCTTTCCCTGTTTCTCTTATTCTTAGTACCAAATAAACAAGCCCTCGTATTTGGCAACTCTGAATCCTACTCTCTTGTGTCGTTGCGTTTGGGGTCGGTGTCAAACCATAACATTACGATCCAACCAATGACGACCCCAGCCAACACAGAGAGAGTAGTCACCTTGGGCATCAAGGGGGTGGTAAGGCGTGCCCTACGCTTCCATCGCGCTCCAGGCAATGTACCTGTTAACCGTCTCTTTGTCCCCAACTCAGTCCGGTCCCGGGTCCTCCAGTGGGGCCATACCAGCCGGTTCGCCTGCCACCCGGGCGTTCATCGCACGTTCTCCTTCCTGGCTCGTCGATTCTGGTGGCCCACCATGAGGAACGACGTCAAGGGGTTCGTACTGGCCTGCGCAGTCTGCGCCCGCAAGAGAGTCAGCACAGCATATATATATATATATAGGCTGGCGCTGCTCTGATGGCTGCCTCTCTGATCGCTCCGACGAGACTGTGCTTTATTTTGTTAATTTTTATAGTATTAGGAGTTTTATTTGCACCAACTGTGGGTGCATTATATGTGTATGACCGTCAGTCAATCATTGACATTGGATTAAGAAAAACTTACCGATTGGATTACTCCCTGAATCAGCTTTCCGAACCGCAGCAATGGCCTTTGGAGATTCTCAAAACAATGGGACCAGATCCTGATCCCAGGAACAAAGGAATCACCAGGCGGCGAGGGAAGAGAGCTGGGATCCGTAACAGGCTGAGATCCAGACGACACCGTACACCACTTCCCAGTATATTGCTAGCCAATGTACAATCAATAGACAATAAACTGGATGACATCCGAGCAAGGATTCAATATCAAAGAGACGTTAGGGACTGCAACGTTCTCTGCTTCACCGAAACGTGGCTCACGCCGGAGGTTCCAGATCACGCGATTCAACCAGCGGATCATTTCTTTATCCATAGGAAGGATCGGACACAATCAGAGTCCGGTAAACAACGTGGTGGAGGTATTGCCTTCATGTTTAACAAAAATTGGAGTGATCCAACGAATGTGAAGGAACTATCCAATCACTGCTCCCCAGAACTGGAATATATAACCATCAAGTGTCGTCCTTTCTTCCTCCCGAGGGAGTTAACGGCGATCATCCTGGTCGGAGTGTATATTCCACCGCAAGCCAACAACAACGCCGCGCTCTCCAGACTCCACGACGAGGTAAACAATATACAAGCGACGAACGTTAACGCCGCCATTTTGGTACTGGGAGATTTCAATAGCGCCAATCTGAGAAAGGTATTGCCTGATTTCTACCAGCATGTGACTTGCAACACCAGAGGCGGTAACATCCTAGATCACTGTTACACGCAATTTAAAGGTGGCTACAAGGCTCATTCTGATAGTGGCTTTGGCAAGTCAGATCACGCATCCATTTTCCTTACACCTAAGTACAGACAAAGAATTAAAAGTACTCCCGTAGTCTCGCGAGAGGTGCAGAAATGGGATGTGACGTCAGAGGATACACTAGTGTCAGTGTTTCACAACACAGACTGGATTGTATTCCGCGACACAGATAACATTAATGCCTACACGGAGACAGTGCTGGACTATGTCTGTACTAGGGTGAAAGAAACAATCCCCACTACCAAAATGAAAGTTTACCCAAATCAAAAACCCTGGGTAGACAAATCCGTCCGTGAAGCTCTGAGAGAGCGCACCAAAGCATACAATGACGGCCTAGTGGCAGGCAACATGAACGACCACAAGGTGGCGCAACACAACGTAAGGAGGACAGTGACAGAGGCCAAACGACGCTACAGGGATAAAATTGAACTCCAGTTTGAACAAGCTGACTCTAGAGCTATGTGGCAGGGGCTCAAAACGATGACAGACTACAAAGGCGCCTCCCTCAAACTGAACAGTGACATCTCCTTAGCAAACGACCTCAATACCTTCTATGCGAGGTTTGATGCTGGTAATAACAACACCAGCTCACAAGCCTCGGCAATGGGGGGGGGGGGGTCGGCTGCTGATGGAGGCGCAGTGTTCAGGGTAACAGAGCATGAGGTGAGGCGGACCTTTAAAAAAGTGAATATCAGGAAGGCAGCAGGTCCGGACGGCATCCCCGGCCGCGTCCTAAAAGTCTGTGCCGACCAACTGGCCCCAGTATTCACTGACATATTTAACCTGTCCTTAGAACAGGCTGTCATCCCCACCTGCCTGAAGAAGTCCACTATTATCCCTGTACCCAAAAAATCCAAGCCTGCTTGCCTCAACGACTACCGCCCTGTAGCTCTCACCTCCATAGCCATGAAGTGCTTTGAGAAGCTAGTAAAGGGCTACATCTGCTCCTCCCTCCCCATCAACATGGACCCCCTGCAATTTGCATACCGCCCCAACAGGTCCACGGAGGACGCCATATCCCATGTGCTGCACACAGCAGCATCACACCTGGACAAGAGGCAGGGGAACTATGTGAGAATGCTATTCATCGACTACAGCTCGGCATTCAATACCATAGTCCCCTCCATACTCATAGCCAAGCTCAGGGACCTGGGCTTGGGCTATGACCTCTGCCAGTGGGTCTTGGACTTCCTGACTGGCAGACCCCAGGTGGTGAGAGCAGGCAACTGCACCTCCTCATCCATCACCCTCAACATAGGGGCCCCCCAGGGCTGTGTTCTGAGTCCCCTCCTCTACTCCCTGTACACACACGACTGTGTGGCTCAGCGGAGTAGCAATACAATCGTCAAATTTGCTGACGACACAGTGGTGGTGGGCCTGATCTCTGCCAACGACGAGAGGGCCTACCTGGAAGAGGTCAAGGTCCTGGCGGGATGGTGCCAGGAAAACAGCCTCTCCCTGAACGTCAGCAAAACAAAGGAGATGATTGTGGACTTCAGGAGGTCGGGGGTCAAGGACTACAGCCCCCTCAGCATCGACGGGGCACCGGTTGAGAGAGTCAACAGCTTCAAGTACCTCGGAGCCCAAATATCCGAGGACTTGAAATGGACCATACACATTAACAGTGGGGTGAAGAAGGCACGACAACGCCTCTACTTCCTCAGGCGCCTAAGGAAGTTCCAAGTCAGCCAGAAGATCCTTAAGAACTTCTACTCATGTACAATAGAGAGCATCTTGACCGGCAACATCACCTCCTGGTTTGGGAATAGCACTGCAAAAGACCAAAGCAGACTACAAAGAGTGACACGTTCAGCCGAACGCACAATCGGAGGGGGGCTCCCCACCCTCCAGAACATTTACTACAAGCGTTGCAAGGGGAAGGCTAAGAGAATTATTAAGGACTCGAGCCACCCGAACAACTGCCTCTTTGAACTGCTGCCGTCAGGCAAGCGATACAGGAGTCTCAAGGCGAGCACAGAAAGACTCAGAAGTAGCTTCTATCCCCAGGCCATCAGGCTGCTAAACGAACAATGAATGAACACTACACAACAACAACCACCAAACACACATAGCACACACATCCACACGCACACACTCACTTTAAACAAACACACTGTAGCACCCACTACACACACTTTATAGCACACACCCACTTTAAACAAACACACTGTAGCACCCACTCCCCACACTTTATATTTATGGATGAAGGATTGCACTACAACTCGTACACCTTACTGTAAATTGTACCTAAAATTGTACCTCATCCCATTTCTGCTTTGCACTAGATAGTACTGTACATTAGTACACTGCATAGTTGTGTATTGTATATTATATGGTAACTCAGAACATTGTACATATGTCTATACCGAACAACTGTGACCTCATTTTCTTCTTCTAAATTCATGCTATATTATGTTATTATGTTATTTGATACTATCTTGTCTAGCACAGTCTCTGGAGCGTAACAGTAAGAAGCATTTTGTATGAAAGTACTCTGTACTTCTGTATGACAACTATTAAAGAACTTGAACTTGAACAGCAGCGGCAGTCCAGTTAGAGTCAGCCAAGGAACACGCCCTACAGCTGGATGCGGCTGCAGCTGCTGTACAGGGACTCCGAGAGCAGGTCCTGCTTATTCAGGGTTCAATGGCCGCTTTGGCGGGACAACAGTCCGACATTCTCGCTCAGCTTCACTCGCTGGGCGACACCGTTAATGCCTTTCACCTCTCACACCCTTCAGGAACATTCCCCGCAGCCCCAGCAGATCTCGCATCTCGGGAACCCCTTCTCTCCGTCCCACGGCTGTTCGACGGTAATCCCGAGGAGTGTGCCACATTCATCATGCAATGTGAGTTGGTTTTCCGTCATCAACCAAGCCGTTTTTCTGCTCGTGGGTCCCAAGTGGCTTATATAACCAACCTACTTTCAGGCCATGCTGCCCAGTGGGTCACTTCCTCCTGGGCAATGGAGGCAGATTTTTTGTTCTCCTACCCAGACTTCGTGGCGGAGCTCCGCAGAGTGTTCCACCATCCAGCCCGAGGTCTGGACCCTGGAGCCCGGTTGGGGACCTTCCGACAGGGGAGCGGCAGGGTGACGGACTATGTCATGGAGTTTCGACTGGCGGCGGTGGAGAGTGGATGGAACGAACCTGCTCTTCGCCTAACCTTCATGAGAGGGCTCTGTGACGCAGTCAGGGACCAGCTCGCGACCCAGGAGGAACCTGATTCCCTCGAGGACCTGTTCAGCCTCGCCATCCGCGTCGACGGACGCCTCCAGGAGAGAAGACGTGAGAGAACCCGACAGGGACCCCCAGACGCACCCCCCGAGGACCACGACCTCGAGGAGGATTTCGGTACCCCAGACGTACCCCCCGAGGACCACGACCTCGAGGAGGTTTTCTTTACCCCAGACGTACCCCCCGAGGACCACGACCTCGAGGAGGTTTTCTTTACCCCAGACGTACCCCCCGAGTACTACGACCCCGAGGGGGTTTTCAGGGAGTCCAGGGCTCAGGTCTTTCCGCCTCGCCGGCCTTACGACTGTGCCATCGACCGCCGCTCAGGGGCTCCCTTTCCCAGCGGCCGCCTCTACAGTGCTGTCCGTCCTGCCCCCTCCGTGACTGGTGGGTTTGTTCCCTCCCGAGCCGTGACCAAGGAGGAACCCATGCAGCTGGGACGCAACCGCCTTAGCCCGGCCGAACGGGAGTCCAGGCTCTTCTCCGGCCGTTGCCTCTACTGTGGCCAGGGTGGACACCGTGTCTCCAATTGCCGTGCCCGGCCAAGAGGACCAGGCTCGCCAAGACCCCGGGAGATCCTGGTGAGCCGTCTTTCCTGTCCCCCGCCCCGGAGGCCCGCTGGTGAGTCGCCTCCGGACCTCTCGTCCATACCCACCCGTGCACCACCCAACCGTCTGGCGGACGTCACCCTAGCCTGGGCGGACCAGCGGGCGACGGTGGGTGCACTCGTGGACTCTGGTGCTGAGGGGAGTTTCATGGACGTTGGGTTTGCCACCCGGGCCGGCATTCCGCTTGAGGACCTCGAGAGGCCCTTGGAGGTCTTCGCAATGGATCATCGCCGCCTGGCTGACGTCACTCAACGCACCTGTCCAGTCCTTCTCACCGTTGCTGGTGACCACGTTGAGAGGCTCCAGTTTTTCGTCACCAGCTCTCCTCTTGTCCCTGTGGTCCTGGGCAGGCCCTGGCTCGCGCTGCACGAGCCCCACATCGCCTGGTCCTCCGGTGCCATCAAGGGGTGGAGCCCCTCCTGTCGTGCCCGGTGTCTTCGGGTGCCGTCCAGCCCCCTCACCGGGTCCCGGTCCTCGTCTCCGGCGTCCCTCGCCGGTTCTCTGTCCCTGTGCCCGGCCTCCGCTGTCGGGTCCCAGTCCCCGTCTCCGGCCTCCCTCGCCGGTCCTCTGCCCACGTCTCCGGTCCCCCTCTCCGGGCCTCTGTCTTTGTCCCCCTCTCCAGTGCCCCTGATCGCCGGCTTCCTTGGGTCCCGTCCGGGCAGGCCGGGGCCGTGTGGGTCGCCGGGTGCTGTAAGGTTTGGCTCTTTCCCCACCACGGGCTTCTTGAAGTACTGTGATGATTGGTCCGCTGCTCCAGACATCTGAGCGCGCCTGTCGTGGTGCCGACCGGCGCCGGGTTCCTGCGCCGACTTACCGCCCTGGGCAGAGGGTGTGGCTCTCCGCAAGGGACCTCCCGCTACGGTCCTCGGCCGGAAGGCTCAAACCCCGTTTCGTCGGACCTTTCGAGGTCCTGAAGGTACTCAGTCCGGCGGCCCTGCGCCTGAAGCTTCCTGCATCCATGCACATCCACCCCGTGTTCCATGTCTCCCGGGTTAAGCCCGTCTCCCTCAGTCCCCTTTTGCCTCCAGCTCCTGATCCGCAGCCTCCCGTGTTGGTGGATGATCACTGACTTCCATCGAGCCCATCCTGACGGGCCGGGTCGGCCTGGTCGCCAGGTGGCTCCCGTGGAGGGGGGGGTACTGTGAGGTTTCTGTTCCTTGCGCCCTCACTCGTTCTGTTCCTTTAACCACCCTCGCTATGTTTTCATTCATCTTCTGTCAATTGGTTCTATCCCCTCGTTCACACGTTTCTCCCCGTTGACGTCATCAGAGACGTCGCTGATTGGTTCTCTCACTTCCCCACGCTTTTCAATCACATTCCCCAGCTGTCACTGCTTTCTCCCCGTTGACGTCACCAGAGACGTCGCTGATTGGTTCTCTCACTTCCCCACGCTTTTCAATTAATCGATCCCTCATTATTTATACCCCGTTTTTCCCCACCCTAAGTTGTTGGATCGTCTTGTTTTGTCGCCTTGATTTGTCTATGGATGTTTTTCCCCGTTGCTGCTGCTGCTGCCTTTTTTCTCTGTGCTGTTCTCCAGGAATTCCTAGAAGCCTTCGCTTGGATACCTGCTCCCGTGGCGCGCGCTCGCCTCCACTGTTGTTCCAGTTCCAATTACGCATCTCGTCTGGGTGAGTTATCTATTTGACTGTTCTTGACCTATCCGTTTTTCGTGTGTAACCTTACACTGAAGACTACCACCTTTTTGTCAAACAGTCACTCACCCAGCCATTATCTATTTTTGCTTGTTCCTTTATGGAATGATATTTTGGGATCTACCATCTCCCTCTGTGTGCTAGCTCACACCGAAGATATTATTTCACAATTGGACTGTGTGTTTACATGAAGATATCCACTGTGTGTTTGCTCACACCGAAGATATTATTTCACAATTGGACTGTGTGTTTACATGAAGATATTCACTGTGTGTTTACATGAAGATATTCACTGTGTGTTTACATGAAGATATTCACTGGGACTGTGTTTGGATTTAGCTCACTGTGTTGTTAACACGAAGAGTTTCACTTGGGCTGTTTTTGGAATTGTGCTCTCTGTGTTGTTAACACGAAGAGATTCACTTGGGCTGTGTTTGGAACTGTGCTCACTGTGTTGTTAACACGAAGAATTGTACACCCTGTTCTCCTGCTCGTTTAAGACTGCTCTGTCACTGACTCGTTCCCTCTCTCCCTCTCTCGGT